>NC_133532.1:77366523-77669659 GCF_048544455.1 Silene latifolia | reverse complement strand
GTTGTTGGTTCCTACGTTAATAGGTTCGGTCTCCTCAATGATGGGGGTTATATCCTCTCGTTTGTCAAGTTCTTTGGCTAGGTGAGGTGGGTAGTCACTCAAGTCAAATTCCTCATATTCGTTCAGAATGACATTGTAGTTAAAATGAGATGAGTCATAAGCAAACTTAGCGTTCATTAAGTCGACTTGAGCGAAAAGCTCGAATAGGACAGACATCTCATGGGCAGTCAGAGGCGATACAGCATAGGAGGTGGCCCCTGGAACGAGCTCCAGGTTGCTTCCTTCCTTGGGAGTGGGGATGGCCTTAGTTGACTCGGCCTTTGAAGCAGCCACAAGCTTGTGATAAAACAGTAGAAAGGGGAGCTTGACCGGGACATAAGGAGTTCTAGGAGCTAAGACAGACTCTGACTCTGACTTGGACTCAGACTCTTCTCCACTTTCCTCTTTGAATATAGGGCCTTCTCCAGTTGTGATCTTGAGGATGCAGCCTTGGCGATCGGTCCACTTGACAGTTTTCCTCCAGCCTTGTGTAACTTTCTCTGGGTCAGTATTAGAGATTAAGGCGGTGGGATCGAACTGGTTGTCTTTTAGAGCAATGTTGATGATGTCCTCATAGCCGAAGTGCTTGATATTGTCTTCCCCGAAGAGGAGACTGACGGCTTGCCCGTCCAGGCATGGGGTCGACTCAGATTTGGTCGACGCAACTTTGGTGTTGTCGGGGATGAAGTAGCAGTCTTGAAAGACCACTACACCTGGGTGCTTGACCTTGGCTATAGTGTCATAGATTGGCTCGGGAAAGCCATTGTAGAGCTCGAATTCTCCCTCGGGGATGAAATATACATTGAGAGTCAACTGGAAAGGACGGAGGATGACTCTATGCTTTTTGCGCTTCCATATTAGAAGGTTCATCTCCTGGATGTCTTCACCGGTAGGCTCATAGCTTAGCCTGAAAGGGATGTTAGGGACTATTGCCTGTTTCATAGGAGTCAAGGTGCTCTTCAGTGGATTGAGGGGTAAGCTTGGAAAATATCCTTGGCGCATCAGAATGCGATTGACTGTGAGATTGGAGAACGGGTCACAATCAAAAGGTGCTGACTCATCGGTTAGGGCATTCAGAGCTTAGAATCCCCACATTTCGCCGTCGTCCTCCTCAATGACTTGAGAGGCTATTCCCTTCTTCATGATAGCCTTGATCGGGGAAGCAGGAATTGTGATTGTCTTCCCGTTGAAAGGGACCCTGATGTTCTGATGAAGGGTTGAGGTGACGGCCTTGACGATGTGAATCCAGGGGCGTCCCAAAAGTATGTTGAAAGAGGCGTCGATGTCGATCACCTGCAAACTGGTTTGTCTTTCCAAGGGTCCAGTTGCAATGGTCAAGGTGATAAGTCCCGCAACCTTACGACGAGTGCCATCATAGGCGCGTACTCCTTGGTTAGTTAGGACCAAATAAGCTTCTTTGATACCCAGTCTATGAGCGGTCTTGAGGGGAATGACATTAACCGCAGATCCGTCATCCACTAGAACCATATGCACATTCTTTTTGAGGCATTGTACGGTGATGTACAAGGCCAGGTTATGGTTGGCTCCGAATGAAGGGCTATCTTCGTCGGAGAAGATGACCGGGTTTCTCAGGTCAGGGACATCCCTTGTCATGTGTGCCACCACTTCTTCTGGAGATGAGGTAGAGGGAACCGTCAACTTTCCCAAGGCTTGTAGCAAAGCCTGCCGATGCTCGAAGGATGTAGCAATCAGTTGGAAAATTGAAATTTCGGCCTTTGCTTTTTGCAGTTGTTTAAGGATCGAGTTTTTGGAAACCTTGGGTTGGGTGTCCGTGTCCGGGACAACCTGGTCATTCGTAGTTGGAACGACTGTTGAATTATTCGGGTTTTGGTAGGGCGTCTGGACCGGGTAAGATAACAGATCTCTTTTGCTTGTTTGCCCTTTCCCGGAACCATGTACACATCCTCCGTGTCGTCTCTCCAAATACCGTTGATTTCGGGATCGTGAGGGTACCTTGGAGGGGTATTCCTCGGTGGGTAGTTTTTGCGGGGGTAATTTTTGTGGGGCTGATTATTGTGGGGTTTATTATTGTGGGGTTGATTATGGTGGGGCACATGCCAGAATGGCCGCGGGAGCAATCCTGCCTGGTGAGGGTAGTTTTGGGTGTTTGGAGGACCCTCCCTCGGGCGCAGTGTTGGTGTTGGTGGGTTGAAAATCAACCGGTGGTTGGCGTCCTCAAGTTAGGTAATCCTTTCTGAGAGACTGGCTATGACTTCCTCAACCTGTTGGAACATGGTGAGCATGGTGTGGACATGGCCCACCTGCGATGCCCAGCCGATCTGTGGGATGCGGCTGATACCCGTCGTTGTGAGTACCAAAAATAATATTTATAAAACCTATTAAAACTAACCTAGGCTAGTGGTAATAGGGTCGAACCATAAGGAGGCGAATGTAATTAATATGTGTCTAATTCTAGTCTAAGGTAATGAATGTGGGGGTTGAATTGATTTGGTCTATAGCTAAAGGCAATAAAAGACAATAAACTAGATAAACGGATAAAACATATAAAAGAAGGGTACTAGGATGGTCGGTTCACTATAGTTTCGGCGGCAGCATACTAGGTAGGTCTAAATCAAACACATGAGGCGGGAAAAGAAGAGGTCCCCTCGGTCCACTCTTAACAAACAGCATCTTTTGATCTCGCTGCAAGTCCCTAATATCACTAATACTGACTCTCGTCCTGAAAAGTGACTAACAATCTAAACTTTACCTATCTTTCGATCTCAGCATAGTTTAGTCATTTTAATTGGTGATCTAACAACTTTTCCTATCTTTCGATCTAATGGGTCAGTCATAAATTAAGCATTCAACTAGTCGCATGCATTCGATTCGTCAAAAATAACATTTAAATCAATTAAAACGAAGGTAAAACCTCATGTGGTCAGTCGATCGACCAGGTATGGCGGTCGATCGACTGACACACGATTTCAGGCCATAATATTCTACGCCGCCTACACTATAATTCCCCTACATCCTAGCACAATGAAATTAGCTACTCATACTAAGGATGATAACAACAATAAGATTGGCTAAATAAACTACAAAATTCATGATTGATACGGTAAGATAAACAATTAACATAAGATGGCAATTAGGCTTGGGAAACTGTTCTAGCAATTCTATAACTATGGAAGAAAGCAAAATAACAAAACAAAACAGAAGAGTACCGTGTCAAAGTGAATTGTATTCAATCCCGAATTAATCCTTGAACCCTAATTATTGATAAACTAAAAACTGATAAAAACTGAATGTTCCTGGATTGAAAACTGAATGTCAAACTTCATGTTCTAGGTTACGTTATATTACAAAATATACGTAACACTTATTATCAAAACCTAAACACAATGGGCTTGCTTTTCCTCGTTCTTCTTATTCACGTCTGATTAGCGGTGTGGTCGATCGACTGCTTGGACCGGTCAATCGACTGGTCTATGCTGAACAGTAGCTACTGGAACCCGTGGGTTGGTCGATCGACTGAAGCCAGTGGTTGATCGACCGAAGTAGCTGACACTTGACTTCTAATTTCTCGTGGATTTGTCTTTTGGGCCTTGAAATGCGTACCAAGCTCGTTCCTTAAGTGAATACTTCACGTCAAATGCAATGCAAGATACTCGGGGACGGATTTGGCTCAAAATTTACTCATTTTCGCATAAATCTGCAATATTACATAAAAATACGAAAGTAGACGAAATGGGGCGAATAGTAGCCTTAAACTACAAATATGAGCTCTGAAATGCGTGTAAAATAGAGTGTAAAACATCATATAAATGACATGCATCAAACTTCCCCAAACCAAACCCTTGCTTGTCCTCAAGCAAGAACTAGACTCGATCTAATGACCTATTGGAACGAGTTCAATCTCAGAGCAAATTGCAACATGTAAAGCCTAAACCATTTTAATGCAACAACTAACAATTAATTAGCAATGCGAATCATGCAAACGAATTATGAAGTCGTTAAAAACTGCTGAACCGTCGACTATAGAGACTTATCAAATTGGACTCTCGCGGGTCGCTCATATCACACATAAGCACAGGTGAATATATAAGAGGATAGAAAGAATTCATTTTGTAATGACTCAAACCTAACTACGACCTATAAGAACATGCCTGCAATATAATATGAAAGTAATCTCTACAACCGTACATATGCATTCCAACCGAACTAATGACCATGACACATGCCGAGGTGTATATGGATATGTGAGGTATGGGTAAGAAGAGGCAAAACATTTATGGAAAAGTGAAGGTACAGGTGATCAAGCTAGTACCAAAACGGAACCATATGGCAACATCCAACTTCTTGCTCAAATTCAATCGAAGCAGTGCTATAGCAAGCACCAAACTCACATTCTCCGTAATAAATCAACTCCCCATAAAAATATAAATGAAACATGGGAGCAAAAATCGCCATTTGATATAGACTTGAATTATGCGAATTGATTCTTTTCTTTCTCGGGCTCCGGTCGATCGACCAAGTAGAGCGGTCGATCGACCGCTGAAACAGTACAACACTTTCTTTTTGTTTTTTCGAAATATTATTTTCTCTCTACTTTTTTTTCTTGTTTCTTTCTTTCCTTTTTTCATTTTCCAATCAACATCTCAACAGAGCATATGCCACCAAAAACGAGTAACAAACCCAAAATCTAAACTGCTAGCTTGACAAGGGTAGGCTAAATGTAGGATGTAGTAAACGGGACAAAAAGGCTATTTTTGGCAGTGTGGAGCTTATGGGTAAAAATGAGAAAAGGGAAACCTCTACCACATGTGTCAACAAACCACAAACCGAATGCATACAGGTATTAAGCAGATTAAGTTCATATTTATGCATATTGATGTAACATGTCTCATAAGGAGAACTACTCACAATCCTAGATAAACCGGTCATGAATGTCACCAGTTATAGGCTCTAAATCTCAGAATAAACAAGTAGCTTGCCAAATATCTAAGTCAAGTCTCAAGTCCAGCAAGAATGTAACGAAAACTCGTAGATATGCACTTATACGATTCTACTAATAACATGTCAATTAGCAAGTCTTAGGCAATAAAACAGATGCAAATGCAATGTCATCATTGAAATACTACCGTTCCGACTCAACCTATATGCTAAAATAGACGTGCAAATTTTTGAATTTTGATGAAATTTTTCAATTTTTTGAATTTTGTATATATGAGAAATGAAATAAACAATGCAAAACAAAATGTAAACGTGAATGCAAGCAAATGATATGCGACGCAAAACCCTTCCCCAAACCAAATCGCACAATGTCCCCATTGTGCAAAATCATGTAATAAAGAAAAGAGAAACGGGAATTTGCGATAAAATAAAGAAATACGACAAGAAGTGGAACTCGGGAACTCACAAGACTTTAAGCGCAGCAAAAGGAAACCTCCCCAAACCAGCGTGAGCTAGGAGGTTTCAGTAGCCAGCAGTGCTACCAATAAGTACCTGAAAAGACAAAAGGACCACGCATAAGCCCGAGAAAACAATTTTGAAGCGGTAATTATATGCACAATTTAGAAAATGGAAGAAATCAGAAATATGGCGGAAAATAAAGTGGAGTAGAAAACTCCCTTAATTCCGCAAATCGACCAAACACAGCAGGGGAGAGGTCGTGAACAGGTACAGCAGTGCAGGGCGGTCGATCGACCACATATCCCAGTCGATCGACTAGAGTGAACAGGAACAGAAGCTCCTGGAACTGTGTAGCCAGTCGATCGACCATACAGATCAGTCGATCGACTGAAAATACTGCTGTAACTTCTGATTTCTTCGTATTTGCTCAATAACTTGAGCTAATGAGGTCCAAAAACCTGCAAGTGCACAATAATACACGCCCAAAATCGCGCAAAACCCAAAGTAAAGTCTAAAGTGCTTTCAAAAACCTAAGCAAAATAATTAAATGCGAAGTCTCGCGCACGCAAAAGCACTAAAAAGGTTCAAAAGCAATAAAATGTAAATGTTTGAAGAAGTCTCAATCAACTAATAGTTGATCAAGAACGGCCACAGAATGGCCCACTTGACTGGCTTCTGGCTACAAGAGGTAGCCTCAACGGTGCTCATCTTCTAACTTCAACACTCGTAGAGCTCAACGGATCAACAGCTTCATCATCTCCCCAATCAATGACCTCTTCTAGCTCATCAAAGTCCAGGTCGGACTCTCTCACTTTGACTGGCTCATCTTCAAGCTCCTCATCCGTGCCATAGCTAAGGCAACCTAGACCGCCTCTTGAAACGACTTGCTCCTTCACAGCTGGAGCAACAGGCATCTCTCCCTTCCCCAAACCAGCTCCTGCAATATCTAAAATAGAAGAATCTTCCTCCTCTTTGCTCCCAATTTGGGGCGGAGGTGTTACAACAGGAGTAGGAATAGAGACAGGCATATCAGGAAGTATAAAATAGGATTTCTTTTCTGAAACCGTATTGCAAGTGACAGGCCACATGGGGTCTTTCTTCCTAACTGTATGGGCAAAGACAATGGAAAGCTTGCCCACCTTAAAGGTCAAAGTACCTGAACCAACATCAATAACTGCACCAGCAGTGTGCAGGAATGGTCTACCTAGTATGATAGGTATGTGTGCATCTTCGGGCATATCAAGCACCACGAAGTCAACAGGGAAGAAAAACTTCCCTATTTGCACGGGGATGTCCTCTAAGACTCCTATTGGCTGGACCGCAGAGCGATCAGCCATCTGTACTGTCATATTTGTGGCTGCAAACCGATTCAACTTTAATTTCCTAGCAAGACTCAAGGGCATTACACTAATACTGGCTCCTAGGTCACATAAGGCTTTCTCAATAGGAAAGGTGCCAATATTACATGGGACTGAAAAACTTCCCGGGTCTTCTAGCTTAAGGGGTGCAGTATGGGACAAATAAGAGCATGTCTTCTCAGTTAATGCGACAGTATGCACAGTTTCAAGTGACTTCTTTTTAGACAGTAATTGCTTCATAAACTTCATATAAGCAGGCACTTGATTGATTAATTCTAGGAAAGGTACTTGTACGTTTAGACTACGAACAACATTTTCAAACTTATTAAAAGATACCTGTTCCTTCGTCGGCACCAATCTCTCCGGATAGGGGGCTGTAAGAAGCAACATAGCCCTCTCCTCTAAATCACCCATGCTGGCATCGGTGGACTTAGGCTAAAAGTCCACTACCTTCTCTTTGTTGTAGCTTGACCCTTCTTCAGACCGTCTCAAATGTGAACCGTTAATTGACATAGGGTCGTGCCGAACCGAATGCACCCATCAGCGGTCGGGTCCGCCTCAATATTTTCGGGCGATCGTACCAAAACAAATGATCCCTCAAGTTATCGGCCATTGGAGGACGAAAAGGTTCACTATCAGCAGCAATCTCAGTCGATCGACCGGTTAGGTCAGTCGATCGACTAACTTGAACAGAACCAGAAGCTACTGTTTGACGCACTTCAGTCGATCGACCGGGTATGTCAGTCGATCGACTGACATACCTGCTGTTCGTCTTTTTCTTGTTTTTGTTCGTTCCAGCTTTCTTTTGACTCGGTTCCGCCTCATCTTTTGCAGCATCGTCCTCGACCATGACGGGCCCCTCAAGGGTAGACCCACTCCTCAAAGTGATGGCATTAAGGGTCTCTTTCTGGTCCGTCTGAGTCGGTAAGTGTCCCGGAGCTCGAGTTGTACTCTTGCTAGCCAATTGAGCAATTTGGCTCTCTAGTAGTTTCATCCCGGCCTCTCTAGCTTGGGACTCCTTTTGCAACATATTCTTCAACTCAGCAAAGTCAGAATTTTGAGATTGTTGTTGCTGCGGCACATAGGGGGGTTTTTGAAACTGTTGTTGCTTATGAGGAGGCACATAAGTTTGCTGCTGCTGCTGCTGTGGAGGTTGAGTAGGATTTAAGACATTTTAACTACTCCACCTCAGATTTGGATGAACATTCGACTCATAATAGGTATTCGTTTGCCTATAATGTTGAAAGGCAGCACAAGACTCAAAGGGACTAGGACAATTTTCTGCAACATGTCCCTCAGTTCCACATCTTTTGCAGACGAAAGGACCGTCTGACAAAACATTTACATGGTAGATTCCCCCTTTTGAAGCTCCTCCCAACTCGTATTTGTTAAATCTTGCCGTGAGAGCTTCTATTGCAGCCACAGAAGGAGATTCAACACTTCTCCTTTGATTCCCCCTGGAATTCCCATACTCAGCTTTATGGGTGGCTAAGTCATCAATGATCTTCCACCCTTTGGTCTCTCCAACATTCTCTGCAAATCGACCACTTGCTGCAGCATCCAAGATAGCTCTTTGATCATCATAGAGCCCATTATAGAACTGATTGCATAGGCTCCACTTCTCAAACACATGGTGCGGTATGGTTCGCACCAATTTCTTAAAACGGACCCAGGCCTCATGAAAGTTCTCATCCGGCCCTTGTTTAAAGCTCGTGATCTGAGCTCTAATCGCATTGGTCTTTGAGGCAGAAAAGTATTTCTTGTAAAATGCCAAGGCCAACGAACTCCAGTCGGTGATCCCATTAGCAGCTCGATCCAGGTCTCTATACCACTCCCTTGCAGCATCACGAAGGGAGAAAATAAACATGGTCTCCTTTATCTGGTCCGGAGTCACGCCAGTGGGTGCGGGTATGGAACAACAATAATCGATAAAGGTCTCCATGTGCTTGGCTGCATCTTCGATTGCGCTCCCCGAATTGGTTTCTCTCAACCAAATTAATATAGGCAGGCTTTGGCTCGAATTTTCGGTCTTCCCCTGGTAATGCGAATCCTTTGTAAAGATTCGCAGCAGTCGGCTCAGAGTGACTAGCTATGCTTGCTTCTTCAGCCATGACTGGAATTTTTGGAGAAGTGACGGTCTCAGCTGAAGATGTGGAAACAGGAGAAGAAGGTGGATCTTCCTCAAATAGAGCGTTCTCGTAGTAACTTGACAGAGTACTCAGCTCTTCCTCTGTTGGCAATATCCTAGATGATCGTCTCAACTCACGCAAGGTCTTCTCAATCTCAGGATTGAAAGGTACTAATTCACCACCATGTGACCTGCGCATAAGAGGAAACTACAAAAAGAATATGAGAATAGTTTAAGGAACGATTGTCCCTTAAACTAAGAAACAGACTAAAATAAAACAACTAAAAATTAGAACAATTGCCTCCCTGGCAACGGCGCCAAAATTTGATACCCGTCGTTGTGAGTACCAAAAATAATATTTATAAAACCTATTAAAACTAACCTAGGCTAGTGGTAACAGGGTCGAACCACAAGGAGGCGAATGTAATTAATATTTGTCTAATTCTAGTCTAAGGTAATGAATGTGGGGGTTGAATTGATTTGGTCTATAGCTAAAGGCAATAAAAGACAATAAACTAGATAAACGGATAAAACAGATAAAAGAAGGGTACTAGGATGGTCGGTTCACTATAGTTTCGGCGGCAGCATACTAGGTAGGTCTAAATCAAACACATGAGGCGGGAAAACAAGAGGTCCTCTCGGTCCACTCTTAACAAACTGCATCTTTCGATCTCGCTGCAAGTCCCTAATATCACTAATACTGACTCTCGTCCTGAAAAGTGACTAACAATCTAAACTTTACCTATCTTTCGATCTCAGCATAGGTTAGTCATTTTAATTGGTGATCTAACAACTTTCCCTATCTTTCGATCTAATGGGTCAGTCATAAATTAAGCATTCAACTAGTCGCATGCATTCGATTCGTCAAAAATAACATTTAAATCAATTAAAACGAAGGTAAAACCTCACGTGGTCAGTCGATCGACCAGGTACGGCGGTCGATCGACTGACACGCGATTTCAGGCCATAATATTCTACGCCGCCTACACTATAATTCCCCTACATCCTAGCACAATGAAATTAGCTACTCATACTAAGGATGATAACAACAATAAGATTGGCTAAATAAACAACAGAATTCATGATTGATACGGTAAGATAAACAATTAACATAAGATGGCAATTCGGCTTGCGAAACTGATCTAGCAATTCTATAACTATGGAAGAAAGCAAAATAACTAAACAAAACAGGAGAGTACCGTGTGAATTGCGAAGGAAAAGAACAAAGCCGAATTATCAAAGTGAATTGTATTCAATCCCGAATTAATCCTTGAACCCTAATTATTGATAAACTAAAAACTGATAAAAACTGAATGTTCCTGGATTGAAAACTGAATGTCAAACTTCATATTCTAGGTTACGTTATATACAAAATATACGTAACACTTATTATCAAAACCTAAACACAATGGGCTTGCTTTTCCTCGATCTTCTTATTCACGTCTGATTAGCGGTGTGGTCGATCGACTGCTGGGACCGGTCGATCGACTGGTCTATGCTGAACAGTAGCTACTGGAACCCGTGGGTTGGTCGATCGACTGAAGGCAGTGGTCTATCGACCGAAGTAGCTGACACTTGACTTCTAATTTCTCGTGGATTTGTCTTTTGGGCCTTGAAATGCGTACCAAGCTCGTTCCTTAAGTGAATACTTCACGTCAAATGCAATGCAAGATACTCGGGGACGGATTTGGCTCAAAATCTACTCATTTTCGCATAAATCTGCAATATTACATAAAAATACGAAAGTAGACGAAATGGGGCAAATAGTAGCCTTAAATTACATAAATGAGCTCTGAAATGCGTGTAAAATAGGGTGTAAAACATCATATAAATGACACGCATCAGAGGCAGCGGTCTTTTTGATAGCCATGCTCGGCGGCGTAAAAATGCTTTCGACCAGATTGTTTTAGATCTGTCGGTTTCGTCTCGGCAAGGGTCTCAAAACGATAGGTCAACCAAGGCACAAAGCGGTGTTTGACATAGGTACTAAAGATAAGGAATCGTCCCTTTTTAGCATCCTATCTCTAGAATGACTCTCGTACACCCTGGATAAGGTCGTCCACTATCCAAAATTTCTGAGTAAGAGGTGAAGGTACGTATTGGGAAGACCTTTAATCGGACACCCAATCCCGCCCACGGTAGCGGCCTCTACTGATCGATCTTGGTTGGTTAAATGCAAAATTTGATAAAATGGGTAAATGCATGAATGCGCATCCATGAGTTTGAACCTAACATGTGAGCTTTCTATGTTGGTTGTTTAATCCAAATATCAAGTATTTGATGTCGAGTTGGATTTAATGTTTATTTGCATGCAAAACAGAAATTAAATATTCATTTACCGAGTTACGTTTATGGTGCATAACGTGATCCATTTGTCTTAGTAAGGCGTTTTGAATATGATATAAAATGGGCAGATTTGTCATCTGATCCGTCTTGTATTCAGGTTAACCGAAGTCGGGATCGTCCTAGGAAAATGCTGGAAGAAAACAGACCCTTCATCAGGCAGCCCATATAGGCGCGAGCCATTAGGCGATGCAAGCAGGTCTGTCCTGATTTGAAAAAGGAAATGTTTAGGCACGGGTCAACAGACGATGGAAGGACGTCTTCTCACCATTGAAAAATCCTAAAATGGATTAAAAAGAGGGTGTTTGAACCCGTCTTGATTTAAAAAGGTCGTTTTAGTCCGCTTTTATGTGGATGGAAAGAACGAGACCTGAATAATCGTCATTGTTTTGACAATATTCGATGTCGGGTTCGGTTTTGCAAGCTTGACATGAATAGTTTTGAAAATGATTATGAACTAATTGTTTTAAGTTCATTTGTTTATAATTAGTCAATGTTTATCATCGTACTCGGGTTAAAATCCGACATGGTATGTAGAACCAAGGATGATTTTGCATTTATGACTAATGCATTTGTTTTGAAAATGTAAAGAAATGAAATAAAAAGTTTTAAAATACCTTTTAAAACGTAATTAACCAAATATTATCACCGAAACACGGATTAAATCGTCATGGTATTAGGAACCAAGGGTGAAAATGTTTCATGGTTAGAAGTTTGTCATAAAAATTATTTGAAATATTTGAAATGGTAAAAACCTATTACAAATATGAAATGAAAACAAAAGGGGAAAAAGAAACCAAACACGTTTGGATTTAGACTGAGAGGGGATTTAGGCTCGAGCCTGGTTGCTATACAAGCAGCTCCTACCTAAACCAAAAAATCCGGTTTTGGCTCATTTATCCCATGTTTGGACAATGTTATGCATGTTTTAGCATGTTATAGTCATAAAACAAATGAAAGACATGACAGAAGAGGATTTTACACCCTCATACTTACATGCTAGGCTTGAGATGAGAAATCGACGAAAGTGTATCAACTTGTTTGGTCGGAAAACTCGGTTTTAAAACTGTTTTAGCAATGTAAAAGAGTGTTTTAAGTTTAGTGATGGTGTAGTTGGTCGAGATGGTCGGTCAAGTGATTTAATGCATGATGACGGTACCAAAAAATGTGTAAGGCTTGTGTTTTCGATCGGTAGGTCAGAAACACGTGTCAGTTTGTGACTTGAGAAGTCGAGTCTTGAATTTTAAGGGAGGAATGAGGGGTGGACACTCGCGTAACTCTCAAATGGTGGCATTTGAGGGGTATTTATAGGAAAATGGGTGGTTGTGTGCGTTTTGAGCGACACGGTCGCATGGGTTGCTCGAAGAGGCGCGAGCCATTTCGCGGGTCTTCGAGGTGTCTTGTCATTATCACACAAGTGTAATCATGATTTGTTCTATCCTAGGTTTTGGATGAACTTGATTTGTACTTGACCATTAAGGATTCCGGGAAACCTTAACATGGAAGTCTTTGAAAAGTTTATTTTTTGTGTTTGACTCGATTTGACTCGTTGTTGGAGTCGGGATTTGATTTTTCGAGTCGGTTTTTGGTCCGGTGTCGGTTTTGACTCTAGTTAGTGTCATTGCGACCCCGTCATCATGCATTAAACACTCCAGGCACTTTTGAAAAGTTTTGAAATATTTTATTTTCGAAATTGTTTTAAGTTTTCCGACGTATAGTTGTACAAAACTGTCGATCAAACGCTGCAATTCCTAAGCATGTTGTAGTCCGATAATCATTGGGTGTTTGTCAGAGACTCGACAGATACTGGGTATCTACAGAGCCCCCACTTTGACTGAGGCTTGAAAAGGGCAAAAGTTAAAGTATAGCCCCCAGGTCAATCGAAGATTACAACCTGGACACCTGAGCGACGTCGAGGCGGATCGAAAGGATTCGGCCAAGGACCTGCTGTAGGGAAGGGCGACGCCAAGGTGACTCGAGGGTACGAGTCAAGGACCTATCATCGGGAATAGTTTAGAGTTTGTCGACTATCCATGTGGGTCGTTTAAAGTCCATTTAGACTACGTACGAAGGCTCGCCAGCCATAAGAAGGAGTCATACCTGAGGCATCTTCGGGATATGTCCTTAAGTCGTTTGTTGTTTACGGACAAAAGCCCGCCTGCCGTGTTGCGGATATGAAGGGGCTCGCCAGCCGCTGTGCATATATGAGGAGGCTCCCAGCCGCGGTGCATATATGAAAGGGGCTCGCCAGCCGCGGTGCGTATATGAAAGAGGCTCGCCAGCCGCGTTGAATGTGATGCGTTTTGAGGCTCGCCAGCCATGTTGAATGTGCGTTGTGAGGCTTACCAGCCATGTTGAATGTGTGTTGTGAGGCTCGCTAGCCATGTTGAATGTGCGTTGTGAGGCTCGCCAGCCATGTTGAATGTGCGTTGTGAGGCTCGCCAGCCATGTTAAATGTGCGTTGTGAGGCTCGCCAACCATGTTGATGGATTTACTGTGGGAAATAGCCGCGTTGGAGGGGTCTATTTCGAGAAGTTATTTGAATTAGCGGGCTTCGTGAGGAAGCCTCTGATATCCCGTTGGGGAATTTCGGTGTTTGTGTTGAACGTTTGTGGTGCCGGAAATGGATAGGTTTGTGAGCCTGGCCCTCGTGGTCGGCGATGATTTTGAGTCTCTGAGAGAGATAGCGATTTTTGTTGCCGTTTATTTTGTAGGAGAAGGACGGATGTGTACTATGTCGTCTGGTGGGTGCTTAGCGGGGAACGATCTTAATTTCACCTTCCCATGATTTGAGATTCGGGGGGGGGGGGGGTAGCTAATTTTACTATCCCCTTTTGAAGGTCTGGCGGTTTTTAATGCCGTTCATTTGAGATTTGTGAATGCTGTTGAAACTTTTGTGAGAATAGCGGGTTTGAATTCCGCTATTGATCTTGTTTTTTAAGGGTGGCGGCTTTTAATGCCGTTGTTGGAATCCGTGAAAATAGCAGATTTGAATTCCGCTGTTGAAATTTTTGAAATTCATGGAGATAACGAATTTTGAATTTTGCTATTATTTTTGAAAAGTGACGGCTTTTATTGCCGTCGTTGAAAATTTGAGAAAATAGCGGATTTGAATTTCGCTATTTTTGTAAAATGATCGTTTTTATTGCCATCGTTGAAAATTTGAGAAAATAGCGACTTTGAATTTCACTATTTTTTGTAAAATGACAGTTTTTATTGCCGTCGTTGAAAATTTGAGAAAATAGCGAATTTGAATCACTTTTTTTTGTAAAATGACGGTTTTTATTGTCGTCGTTGAAAATTTGAGAAAATAGCGGATTTGAATTTCGCAATTTTTGTAAAATGACAGTTTTTATTGCCGTCGTTGAAAATTTTAAATTTGTGTGAGATATTGGGCTAAAGCCCAAAATTTCGCTGAATGAAATCAAGGAGCGCCTCATTGAGGCGCGAGCGTAACTGTGAAGGAAGGGAGCTTCCCTTTTTTCTGTAAAAAGACGCGAGAATGGGAAGCTCCCCATTCTCATCATCTTCTTCGTCATAAACACAAAACCCCAAGAAAAGGTGCCATTTTTGACCTCGCTTCTTGCTTGTTTTCGTGCCCTTATCATCATGTCATCTGAAGGTATGTAAATCCTCTCGAATCCATTTGAATTTGTTTGTCTTTTGGTTGATTGAATTAGGGCGAAACCCTAGATTTTCGAAAATTGAATTGGGCATTTTTTATTAGCCCATTTTCGAGTGAAATTGATGATTGCATTAGGTTAGAAACCTGCTAAGGAGTGTAGGGGTGCTTTTAGTTTGCATTTTGGTCCCCGTTCCCACTCCGTATGCTCGAAAAATGTGAATGAGATGATAAAATCGTCTTTTTTTTTCACAATGTCAAGTTTGTTTGCTTGAGTTGTGTGCTCCACTAGGTTGTATTGTAGTCGGGGAAGACCGTGTTTGCCATATGGAACCTTCGTTGGGTGTTGTGGGCAAAATTTTGAGTTTTTGCCTTTTGCGACAGTCTTATGTATGTTGAAATGGGTCTTATGTCAGTTTATCTTGAAATGGACCTTAATGGTAGTTTAGGTCGCTTTGAGACGTGATTAAATCACGTTGTCTTGTTGTGGTTGAGTTTTGAATTTTTGACCTGTTTGTGCCCGGATTGGCGTAAGATAGCCTTTTTGAGCTGTGGAAAATACCCAACCGTGTCGGGAATATATTTTTTTTGGGCTGTTGGCGGACCTTGTGTGGGTCTTGAGGTGTTGGGTGGTTTTTGAAAATGCATGTTATTGTTTTGACTCGTCTTTTGGTTGAAAAGAAGGGCGAGTCATTTTTGTGCGTCTTTTTGTGAAGTGTTTTCGTTGGTTGGGTTTGGGCGGGTTTGCCCTTGTTTTGTTTTGCAGGTTTTTTTTTGGATTTGTCCATTTTGTGCCGTCGTAATGCCGAAATTTCGGCTGACGTTTTTGTTTTGTCCCGATTGTAGGGGAGTGTTCTGGGCTTACTAGGTCCGTTGCTGAGGCCTTAGAGGAAGAGGATGACCCTGGAGGAGGAGAGATGGCTGTTGCTTTGTTACAAGGTTGGTTGTGTTTCTCCCTGGTGGCCTTTGTCCAGCTATTGATCGAGTATCGATCATCGGCTGTTGTCTGCAGAGGTTCAGACGTTTAATGATTGGGGGTTAAGACGGGTGCATTGTTCCACGTTGTCGTCTTCGATCGTTGTTGAGTTCTGATGATTGGGGTTCAACATCGGGGTAGCGCCCGGTGTCATGCCTCTTTTTCATCACCGAATTCTGACGATTGGGGGTCAATGTCGGGATGATGCACTGAGTCACAATTCCTGATTGTCATGTCGTCCGAAGTCTGCCAAGCATCATTTCCCTTTTTGTCACAGAGTAGGAATGAGGTATTACCGTCATGGTAACCACCTCTGCTTCCTCTGTTACTCCTTTGTTCTCCGTGTTCCTCCTTTTCTTTTCCGATTGGAAGGATATGGAGTACTTAGTTCGGTAGGTGGCAGATATCCCCCAGTTCGCTGTTTTAGGTCAGTGTCTGTATGATAAATACCTGTACTGGATCCTGTTTGTATGGCCAGTCATTTGTATCGTACGTGTGTCGATGTATTTGCGTGAGGCGGTTTGTATATATGTGTTTTTGGATTGTTGTTCATTTGTGTTTCGGAGGAGCACTGTCAGCTGTTAGTTCCCCTTTTGCTTTGCATCTGTTCCTGCATCGTTAGTGTAGAAAACAAGCAACAAGTAGCACATATGCACAAACGTAAACACGCAAAAGCATTTGAAAAAAAAAAATTCGAAATAACCGCGATGACTCGAAGTTAAAATTGAAATTGACATTTTGAAAAATTCCGCGAGAGGTCGTCACGTTTGGATATCTTCAAAAAGAAAATGATTTGAAATTTCGAACAACTAACTCGTGTTTGAGTCGAATTGCACCGAATTTGCTGAAAATTAATTTGTAACTCGGAAAACTAAAACTCAAACCGTCACGGATGAATTTTAAAGGAGATGTTTGCGAGTGTATTTGATTTGATTTTTGTGAGCTCAAGACTTGAATTTGTAAGAGCTTGAATTTTTGAAGAAAATTGACGTCGTGTTATCAATTTTCGAATTTGTGGAAAATGCGAAAAAGCGAAAAAAAAATTCGGAATTTTCGACTGACATGGAAACGATTCATCGCGGATCGGGGCGACTAGCCCTTCCCCCTTAAAAAAAGGAAAAAGGAATCCGTATGTTTAAAGCTGCGTCATAGAAACCGTGTCGGATTTCGTAAAACACGAAAACAAGAAAATGTGAGTGTGAGAAAACACAAAAATTCCTGGACAGGCCCGAAGAGGCGCGAGTCCTACGGCAGGAGGTTTGAGGTGTCAGGAAGAAACACAACTTGAAAGGGACAAATCAAGGTGCGGATCCCGAGGACCAGCCCAAAGAGGTGCGGGGATACGGGCGATGGAAGAGAGCATGCCCTTTTTTCGGAAAAAAGTGCTGATTGTTTTGTATAAATAGGGACGTTTGTGCTTTATTGTTTCATCATCCGAAACACGAGAAACATCTCCACAAAAACCTTTCTTCTTCTTCCACAAAATTATTCATGGATGCTTTCGAAAATAGATTGTGACATTGGTGTCGGGATTTGTCACCTCCCGAGAAGTATCAACTCGTTGTTATGGGAGTTGGTCAATTGTTGGTGCTTCATCAAGTCAAGGTGCAATTCTCGTTTCTTGAAGCTTGCATCGGTTTTGGGATTCGAAACATCATATTTTCGTTTTCCCGAAAGCTGAAATTTGTCCTCTTCCCGAAGAAGTAGGCGCCATTGGTGGATGGCCGGGTAGTACTCCGGTGCTTCCCCCGACTCGGTTGTGTTATAAAGAGAAGTTCCGTTCCATGTTGGGCTTGTCAACAAGTCAAGTCAACTTTCTCCTTGCTCCCTATGGTGTGGATATGTTGGCTCTTATCAATATTTTCTCAAACCGGTTGGATGTCAATGTCTCGGAGGTGGATAGGAGAAGGGCTCTTGCCTTTTGCCTAGTGCATGCATACCTCTTTGTTGATGCCTTGAAGAAGGAGGGGTCCAAATGTTATGGTAGTATGACCCTTGTGCATGTGGTTGAACAAATGGAGCATGGTAGGGATCCATCATGGTTGGTGCTTCATGAGATCATCCAAGCTTTGGACAAGAAAGGCTCTTGTGTAGAAGCTCCTTCGTTTGGTTCTCCGAGGATCCTCCAAGTGTGGTTATTGGAGAGGCTAAGGTATGTAGAGCCTCCGGCCGATTCTTCTTCTTATTCCTTCCGTCACCTTACTATGAGGAAGAAATTGTACTCCGATAGTTTTGCATCCACCGAGGCCTATTAGACTTCGAGATTGGTGGAGGAGGGTGGTCCTCATATCCGTTGGGTGGTGCCATGGTGGCACTTGAGGTCCTTCACGGGGTTGCCCGCTTTGGCCGTTAGTTCTTGTTCTTTGATGGTGGTGGGTTTGAAGGTTGTTTCCTTCATCTATCCCGAGAGTCTTAAAAGGCAAATGGGGCGTTAACAAAAGGTGCCTGCTCAAGATACTCTCGTCCAAGAGAGTGTTTTCCGGAACTCCGAGCTTATCGAGGTCTTTGAAATATGGTGGGCCACTCGGCCGCTTTGGGAGGTACCAAACCCCGTTGCCACGACATGGATGACTCCCGCTTATGTCAAGTGGTCAAGAGCTCAAACCTTGGAGGAAAGGTCAAAATCTCGTAAGGACGAGGTCGTCGATTTGAAGAATACAGAGGTCGACAAGGCAAACCGTGCCTTCTTTGACAACTTCGTTGATGGAGATAGCCCGGATGTAATGAGGCCACCAAAGAGGAGAAGCTCGGGTCCCAAAGAGGTAGTGGGCTGTGTATGGGCTCGTCTTGGACCGAGTATGGGGTCATGCAAGAGATCGGAGGCCGTCGGCGTTGTAGATCCGTTGAGGATCCATTCCGAAGAGGAATTTCATGCTAGGCGGGCCAACAAGAAGAACAATGGGAAGATGTACCCCGAAGGAAAAGGCAAGGGTAGAATGGAAGAATGAAGACCTCCATTACCCGTTTATTATTATGTTGTAATAGTGTTGTGATTTTTTATTATGTTGTACTAGCTATGTATTGTGTGTTTTGTGCTAGTTTTACTATGTGAGATGTCTTAGCCGACACTCTAGCTTTGACAAGTTGTAGACTCGTTGAGCTTTATTTGTTCTCAAATTTGTAATCCTTCTCATTATTAATTACATTAGAGGATTGTTTGTGTTAAAAGAAATTATGAACGCTTGTTTCTTCCATCCATTCTGTAAAGGCAATTCGGTTTGAATTATCCTAAACATTGCACTTGGGAAATGAGATTTTTGTGGGAAGGGAGAAAGACTTCTTTTTTGTATTTTTCGTGGGAAAGGGAATGTCTTTTCCTTTTCCTTTGTTTTTTGAAGTTGATGTGGGTTTTTTGTGGGGATGGTTGTATCCTTCTTGTGTAAGAAAGGACTGCCTACGTATCCACCTGAAAAGGTGAAATCAAACCATGCTCAGAGTTCGAAAAGTTTTGTAAAAAATATTTTTTGGGTTTTGTGGTTGTATCCCTCTTGTGTAAGAAAGGACTGCCTACGTATCCACCTGAAAAGATGAAATCAAACCATGCTCATAGTTCGAAAATTTTTGTTAATTTATTTGGGTTTTGTGGTTGTATCCCTCTTATGTAAGAAAGGACTGCCTACGTATCCACCTGAAAAGGTGAAATCAAACCATGCTCATAGTTCAGGTGTTTTGGTTTAATTTATTTGAGTGCAAATGGATGTTGCCTTTGACAGATCAAAGGACATTTTGAAACGTGGCAAAGTACCACAACTTAGACTCGATAAAACATGCAATTTCAAATCAAAACGCGTTGAGGAACTTGACTTGAAAGGGATATTATTGTTGCTAGTTATGAAACTAGGGCAAGGTCTGTTGGTTGCTAGGTCAAGGGTAGTATTTCTTGAGCTGGTCTAGGTTGGTCGGGTTTCTGAAATCCTCCCCGAGGTCACTCAGTCTCACTGCGCCCCCCGAAAGTATTTTCTTGACCAGGTATGGCCCAACCCAATTGGGTTTGAATTTCCCCCTCGGATCGACGGGTAGTGGTGCTCGAACAGACATGAGGACCAAGTCGCCTTCCTTGATGTTCCTAGGTTTGACCTTTTTGTTGAATGCCCGTTGTATACGCTGTTGGTATAGCTGGACGTTATGTAAGGGGTTGAGTCGTCGTTCATCTAGAAGCGTGAGCTATTCAAACCTTCGACGGGTCCATTCCGCCTCAGGAACTTGGCTCTCTAGTAGGAAGCGTAGAGATGGGACCTCCAACTCTACTGGTTGAACCGCCTCCATACCTTATGCTAGATATAAGGGTGTGGCTCCTGTTGGTGTTCGAATGGAGGTTCGGTATCCCCGGAGTGCGAATGGGAGTTTGCTTGGCCAATCGCGATAATTGTCTTGCATCTTCTTGATGATAGTGACAAGAGTTTTGTTTGCTGCCTCTACCGCCCCGTTGGTTTGGGGACGATAAGGGGATGATCGATGTCGCTTGATATTTTATTTGTCTAGCAAGGTGATGAGAGTGTCATTTGGACTCTCAATCAAACACATTTATATTTATCAACAAACAACTAGTTAGTGGTTAAGTCAAAGTCGATCCATGGGATGGGGGTACTCAAATTGTTCAATCTAATTATGGTTGTGCTTGGGGTTGTCACAATTGTAATGGGTTGATGATTCTAATCTAATAGAAGCAATGGAAAGTAAACAAGCAACCAAAGGGAAGATGTAAACAAATGACTAAAAGTGTTAGGGTATCATGGGTTCATAGGGGATTCATGGGAGTTGATCATACAAACACGTTCTTAATTATATACAAGCACTTATTGTTGTGATGGGATCAAGTTAGTGTATATCTTACAATCCCTAAGAAGGTTTGGGTCATGGAGCCGAATCGATTAGATTGTACAACACCTACAAGTCGACTTAATCCTTCCTATTCAACTATATGCATGGTCTAATGAGGCTCAAGTTGGTTTATGTCTTACAAGCTTCATTGAAAAGATAAGTGATGGGTAAAAAATGCAAGGATTCATAGGCTCGCATTTCATCAAACATAACATGTGCATAAGTTGAAATCACAACAAGCAAGCAAATAAATTATGTGAACATATTAGATTAAGCATGAATCATACCCCATGTTGGTTTCCCTTAATTCCCCATTAATCCTAGCTAAGGAAAATACTCACTCATGATCAAGTTTAACATGTTAATAAGGTTGTCAATCATACTAACAAAGCAAAACATGATGAATAAATGTGTGATTAACAATAATTAAACAAGGGTAAAAGAGAATTATACCTATGAAGATGATTCCAAATAATAAATTAAAGAATAAAAGAAGAAAACTTGATTGATTGATGAAGAGTTGTCAATTCTCCAATAATAACCCAATAATCTTCAATTACCCAATAATAAACTTGAATTACTCAATAATAAACTTGAACAATAATTAAGGAAAGATTAATGTGTAATTTTGTGGAAAGATTAAAGGATAATATATTCTAATCTACTCCTAATCTAGTCTAAGGAAAGTTGATCCTTTGATTATTACAAATGGAGTATATATAGTGGTACATCATTAGGTTAAGCAAGGGTAGATTAGTAAATAACAATGCTAAGTGTTGAGTGCGGAAATGCAAGTCCCGAAGGATATGCGCGGATCACGTAGCAAGAAAAAGTTTTCTGTCAAGCAATCTGCTCGTCCCGAGCTAAAAACGAGCATCCTGAGCCTCAACCCGAGCGGGTTGGTTTTGTCCCGAGCGGGTTGAGCTGTGTCCCGCTCTACTTGAGCTTGACACGCGCGGGTTGAGCTGTTGTTCCCTTTTTTATTGCTTTTAAGCCTAAGATGCTTCTATATACTCTTTATTCCTACTTCCTTGGTCATCATTCTTGCCTCCTCTTCATACTAGTCCATACAAGATCGTCAACAAGCTTCCAAATATGCACGGGAGACGGGAATTCCGCCTCATTATCTTATTTCCTATAAAACATATAAAATGCACTAGGAAAGCAAAATAGAAAGCATTTGACGGATAAAATGGGCATGAAATGTTATAATAGTATGCAAAATAGACTCAATTAGGGGACTAAACGTATGCAAATAAGAGTCACATCAAACATCCCCAAACCAAACCTTTACTCGTCCCGAGTAAAGAGGTGACTAGAACTTTATTTAAACTATCCTAATAATATAGCCGATGTGAGACAATTAGCGGGTCTCACTCTGCCCCTTCAACTCACAATATGACATCCATGAGGTAAGATGCCTTCTTGCAAGGCAAGGTGGGGCTTGCCAAAATGGTGATACATCCAAGCATTAAGCACAAAAAACAAGTAATGGATGCATCTACAAAAGTGAATAGCCACTTTCCTCATCTAAGTGGCGGAAATTATCTACAAGGGAAGCAATCTAAGGGTACACACTCCATTATAGATATGATTTCTTCAAACTACTAAGCCTATAAGGATACCAATAAATCACCTCCAAGTTGTGTCAAGCTAGGGTACCTTTGTCCTCAATTGTTAAATGCTTTCATTAAGAGTAGTCTCCCTATGGTGTTAGAAACACTGGAGGACCGCGGAATTCCCCTTCCTGCCTAGACAAGAAGAAGGGTCGTCCCTTCTCTAACATGCACAAAAGTGGATACGATGAATAAAGGGATCATTTGCATTTGACTTTCATATGGAAGTTTGCTTTTTGTTGTTGTTTCCCCCCCCCCCCCCCCCCAATTTGTGGCATTTGACATTTTGAGAACACTTTCTGTTTGTCATTTCTTTTGATGTTTGGCATTTCAACACTTGACAATTTCGACTTTTTGCATTTTCTTTTGAACATTTTCAAAGCTACCCCATTTGTAGTGAGGGTGCTTTATATTTGAAGCATAGGAGTTTTCATTTTTGTTACTCCTCTTTTCTTTTGATGCAATTGCAAACTTTTTTACTTTCATTTCAATTCTTGAACTCAAATTTGAACTATTTTTGTGCCCATTCCCTTTTGTTGACAAAAATGTGGTAGAACATGGATGATGATTGCATGGTTTCAAGGGTCACCTTGGAATAAACGGTAGCCAAGGAGTTATCACACCACAAGGTACTCTTGACTTGGCCTTAATCCATGGGTTAAAGGATACTAGCATGACACATCCTAGGGTGTTTTACAAGTATTCTAACAAGCAAAGTCTTAAGAAGAAAAAGTATCTACAAGGGCCTATATACACTTGTCAAGTTTCCCAAATAGATGTTTTCACAAAATGTTTCCTAAATGCGACTATATGCCATGATGCAACTATCATTTATACAACCTAATGCATATGCTTCTACCAACTAGTATGTCAAATAATCTAAATGTAATCCTATAATCACATTGTTTATACCGCATCATTCAAAATAAAGCCACATAGTCATCAACATAAAGAGGAAAAAGGAGATTGGAAAGATCATACCATGCGGTCTTCATTATCCTCTTGTCTCGGATGTGGCGTAGTCGATCAATGTGAAAAAGGGTAGACAAACACCGTATATACAAACACAATATATATACAAGACTACACTATAAATGAAATGAATATGTTTTTGGGTTTTTCAATTTTTCAAATTTTTATGGTTTTTATGATTATGAAATAAAAAGACATGTTTTTGTATTTTTCAAAAAATTTGAATTTTTTTCTTGTATTTTTGGAATATAAATTCCCATCCCCCACTTTATTTTGGACATTGTCCTCAATGTACATGTAGGAGTAGGAATGAAAAAGAAAGTACATGTTTTTTGGATTTTTGAATAAATGCAATGATATGAATGAATGCATGCTCTAACTAAATGCAATTCTATATGACATATATAACAAATGAATGCAACCTAAACTATATTATATGATGCATGATATCTAGTAAACTATAGTCACCTATGATTAAACCTCCCCAAACCGATTTAAACATTATTTCTAGTATAGAAATGAATAGGTTTGGTCATTAGTGACTATGCATGAATTCTAGTCTATATGTAACTAACTATATGAATCATGTGAGATATATTACAATGCAAACTATATTATATGAACTAACTAATGTGAATGCAATATGAAATATAATACAAATGCAAGTGAGGTGTAAACTAAATTTAAGGTAATTTAAAACGCAATGCCACTATTCATAAGAGATAGGGAAAGAAGGGGTCTTACAATCACGATCTCAATCAAAGCCTCCATCATTAAGGCTATCATCGTCTTCACTTTTTTCTTCTTCCTCTCCTCCTCTTTGATCATCTTCATTCATGCCTTGGTTTGGGAACACAAGGTGAGGTTGCACCTGTAAGGTTCATATACCTATTATTTGACTCCTCTAACAGTGAACTAATTAACTTGTTAATTGTTTGTTCTTTAGATCTAGTGCATGCATAACAAAATGAAGGATTTATAAGAAAAAACAATGTCCCTTATGTTGGGCCCTAAATTATCCTGCCTGATCAGGTATAGCCCAGGTAACAGCCAAGGACAACTTCCAGGCAAAAGATATCTAAAATCAGGCATTACTTCAACACGGATAGGCACCAAGCAGGAGTTGATAGAAGACAAAGAAAGATAACCAAGAAAAAGAGGAAAAGCACCAGGCTACTGCAGGCAACAAACAGGCAGTTTTATATATGTTCCCTACAAAAAAGGAAGACCAATTCCAGAAAGCAAAGATATAGGGAGCAGTCAAAGCAACGGCTAAGAAAGAAGCAACCATCTCCGGGTAAATAGGGCACACTCCCTATTTACCAGGAAAACCTAAACGGCACAAAGATAATTGGAAGCAACCACCTATAAATAGAAAGGAAGAGAAGACAAGAAGGATTATCTGAACGACCATCACTTTTACTCATATTCTTTGTATTCTTAAGCAATATATTCGCCTGTCACGCCTGATATAACAATACTCTGTCAGGCTATCCAGAATCATAGTAACAATCACTCCTGGCTTGGTGCCCGTGGTTTTTTCCCTTATTCCCAGGGTTTTTCCACGTATAAATCCTTGTGTCATTATTTATTAGTTTGTTTTACATTTAATTATACCAATCAGGCAAGTTATTCGAGTTAGATCACCCTACATATAAATCCCTGGCAGGACGCTCTAGATCAATAAAAATCCTGCCAAAACAATTGGCGCCCACCGTGGGGCATCTAACTCAAAAATAATCAAAAGCCCACCATCAAATACCACAAAAAACTAAGAAAAAATGGCAGGAGATAGCATTGAGCAACAATTAGTCTGCTTTGCCAAACAACGATTGTTGGAGATGGAACAACCGAAAAAAAATGATCCAGTGAAGTCAAGTGGCAAAATTGAAAGAATCGAATCCACCTAAAAATACAAATGGGAGAAAAAGCTTCAGGATCAAAATTGAAAGTCCAGCCTGGCACACCATTCTCCTCCATCATAAGGAACATTGACTTCTCCAATATTGGTACTCCAACTCCATCAAAATCCAAAGCAGGAGAAGAAATGGACTCAAGAGAACTCCAAAATCAAGAACTCCAAGATCAGACTAACACGGCCATTATGATGGCTATGCTCCAGCAAATCCAAAAACTTCACGAGAGATTTGAAAAGATCCCAGGAGTTCCTACCCCAATTGAAGAAGCAAATCCAGAAAGCTATCTTTGATTCACCCTTCGTGGATGAAATAGCAAAAATAGACCTGCCAAAGAAATTTGTGATTCCCTCAATGAGAATCTATGATGGAACCACTGATCCACAAAACCATGTTGCCTATTACAAGCAAAGGATGCTGGCAGCATCAATTCCCAGTGAACTACGTCAAGTATGCATGTGTAAGGGATTTGGAACAACTCTGAATGGACCTGCCTTGCAATGGTACATAAACCTGCCAAATGGAAGCATCAAGTCCTTTGTCGACCTGGTCAATTCTTTCAATCATCGGTTTGCCACAGCAGGGAACTAGAAAAGAGATCCATGACCTGTACAGGGGTTAAACGAAGCCTGGAGAATCCATCAGATCATACATGACAAGATTCAACAAAGAAAAAGTCTCAATCCCCGGATGTGATGTTGGAACAAACCGTTGAAGCTTTCAGCAAGGGCTACCCCCGGACGGTGACTTCTACGATGAAATGACCATGAAGCCCTGTCATACCTTTGAAGATGTCCAAGCATTAGCCATAGGCTATATCAGTGGAGGAAGACAAAGGCTACAAGGCGTATAATACCGACAACAACTCGAGGATATGACAAAACCAACAGAAAAGCTTTAACAACAAAGGAAGCGCCCAGGCCATCTCCCTACACAAGACCCGACAGATCGAAGTCAACTATACACATGAACAACGAGGTAACTCCTATACTTATCCTCCTGTCCAGGAATATAACTTCTCTGTTGACATTGCAGGATTAATCAAGAGGCTTGACCATATGGGAGACATTGTCAAGTGGCCAAAGAAGTCAGACAACCCCAACTCAAGAAAGGACACCACCAGGTGGTGTGAATTTCACATGGACATAGGTCACACAACAGAAGAATGCCTGGGATTACGGAGACAAGTGGCTTACCTGCTAAAGAAAGGATACCTGAAAGACTTGATGCAAACAAAGAACAGGGAAGATGACGGAACAAGAAGAAACACGAGAAAGGCAACAGCGTGACCTACCCCTGCACCACCCATTTATGAAGTCAAATTCATCAATGGAGGATCGAAAAATTTGTGGCCCGACCAGTTCAGCTTTGCTAAGAAAATTGTCAGGGAGTCAAAAATGAAATCTCCTTTTAAATCTATCAATTTACCTCAAATTACTTTTGACGACACGATATGCGGGGCATTCCAGACCTCCACCATGACAGCTGGTAATCACCATGCAAATAGGGACTGCGCACGTGTCATGAGAATCCTGGTAGATGGAGGCGAGTTCAAGAACCCGATCATGCTTGATGTCCTTAAAGCAATGAAGATTGATGAAAGCCAAATCATAAAGAAGTCTAATGTCCTAGTAGGATTCAGTGGAGAAACAAGAAACACACTGGGAGAAATACACCTGCCCACATATGTGGAAGGAGTATCTTCATATGAAAGATTTGGAGTCCTGGACTGCCTGTCATCCTATAATGCCATATTGGGAAGACCATGGATCCACAACGTAAGAGCCATACCCTCCACCTATCACCAATGCATCAAAATACCAACAGAATGGGGAGTAGCAACCATTAAAGGTGAACAAAAATCTGCCCAGGAATGTTATACTGAGTCACTGAAGCCTTCCAAGACAGGTAAGTCCCTCGCCTAGCAATTACAGTACCCTGTCAGGACAACTCATGTGGCAGAAACCAAAATGGAAACTGATCAAGTAATTTTAGACCCTGAGTACCCTGACAGGCACGTACTGGTAGGATCTGATGTCCCTGATCATATCAGGCCAGAATTAGTAAATTTTCTTAGAGGTAAATCTTCATGTTTTGCCTGGTCACATTTTGATATGACCGGAATAGATGCCAATATTATTACACATAAACTAAATGTTGATGAGTCTTATAAGCCTGTCCAGCAGAAAAGAAGAAAGTTTGCCGCTGAAAGACATGCTATCATTAATGAAGAAGTAGACAAACTATTGGACATGGGGATGATAAGAGAAGTCATGTACCCTAGCTGGCTAGCCAACGTAGTGGTGGTTCAAAAGAAGAATGGCAAGTGGAGAGTTTGTGTAGATTACACAGACCTCAATAAAGCCTGTCCAAAAGACCCATTTCCACTCCCACACATAGACGCAATGGTGGATGCTACAGCAGGACACGAACTCCTGACATTCATGGATGCCTCAAGTGGATTCAACCAAATCAAGATGCACCCATCTGATCAGGAACATACTGCATTTATCACGGAAAGGGGCATATACTGCTACACAGCAATGCCCTTTGGCCTGAAAAATGCAGGGGCAACATACCAACGCCTGGTCAATACAATGTTTAAAGACCAAATAGGGGACACCATGGAAGTCTATATTGATGACATGGTAGTTAAATCAAAGAAAGCTGAAGATCATGTCAGGGACTTGGAAACAGCCTTTAAAATCCTAGAAGATTTCAATATGAAACTCAACCCATCCAAATGCCATTTCGGGGTATCCTCAGGAAAATTCCTGGGGTACATGGTGACCAAAAGAGGAATAGAAGCTAGCCCAGAACAAATAAGAGCCATACTAGAACTGGAATCCCCCAAGTCAGTCAAAGATATTCAAAAACTGACAGGACGAGTTGCAGCCCTGAATAGATTCATTTCCAGATCATCAGTAAGATGCAAGGCATTCTATGACCTACTCAGGAAGAACAAAACATTCAAATGGTTGCCTGAACACGAGTCAGCCTTCCAGGAGCTCAAAACATACCTGACTACACCTCCGCTACTTGCCAAACCAGACAAAGGAGAACCCCTGACGGTCTACCTATCTGTCACAAAAACAATGAGTGTGGAGTCCCACCAAAGAAATTGATGGCCAACAACATCCAGTCTACTATGTAAGTAAAAGTCTCCTAGATGCAGAAACCAGGTATGGCCTACTTGAAAAATATGTACTTGCTTTAGTAATGTCCTGCACTAAACTTCGACCTTATTTTGAAAGCCACCCAATCGTTGTAAGAACCAACTTGCCTATCAAATCTGTCCTGAGAAAGCCTGAGTTATCAGGCAGAATGGCAAAATGGTCAGTACAAATCAGCACCTATGATATAACCTTTGAACCCAGGACGGCAATTAAATCTCAGGCATTAGCAGACTTCGTGGCTGAATTCAGTCCTACCCTAGAACCAGACCTCATAAAAGAGGTCAATCTTCTTGACACCCAAAAAACAGACCAGGAATGGACTCTCCATGTAGATGGGGCAACAAATATGAAAGGCACTGGCCTAGGATTAGTCCTAAAATCACCACAGGGAGACCTGATTGCACAGGCTATTAGTTGTGAGTTCAAAGCCACGAATAATGAGGTGAATATGAAGCCCGATTGCTTTGGATTAAAGGTATGTATAGAACTCGGTGTAGCAAACCTCAAGGTAAAAACTGACTCTCTCTTAATTTCCAATCAAGTTAAAGGAGTATATGCTGCAAAAGATTCAAAGATGATACTCTATTTGGAATATGTCAAAAACCTTTGCAAAAAATTCAGAACCTTTGACATTGACCAAATACCAAGGGACCTAAATACCCAGGCGGATGCCCTAGCCAGCCTGGGATCAAATTTCAGCCCTGCTGTGTTTGACAAAATACCCATCGTCCACCTGCTGGAACCAACCATAGAAAGGCCTGAACAAATTTGCCCTATCCAGGAAGATACAAATTCCTGGACTAAACCTTACTATGATTGGTTCCTACAGGGGATACTCCCTACAAATAAAAACGAAGCAAGGGCCCTGAAAATCAAAGCATCCACTTATACCATTATAAATAACACCTTGTTTAAAAAGTCTCAGGCTGGACCTTACTTACGTTGCCTGGAACCAAATGAAGCCAGCCAGGTCATAGAAGACATACATAATGGATACTGCGGAAATCATAAAGGTGGAAGGAGCCTGGCAAGCAAAATTCTCAGGACAGGCTACTTCAGCCAACCCCGAGAGACTCGCATAGCATACAGCTCAAAATGTGAAGCCTGTCAAATCCATTCCCCTTATATCCATCAACCATCAGAACTACTACATTCCATCTCGGCCCCCTGGCCATTTATGAAATGGGGCATGGACATAGTAGGAAGCTACCTCGGCGCACCGGACGAAAAGTCTTCATGCTAGCAATGACTGACTACTTTTCCAAATGGATAGAGGCAGACTCTTACAGGCAAGTCAAAGAAAAAGATGTCATATCATTTATCAAAAGGAACATCATATGCAGATATGGAATACCTTCAGAAATAGTCTGTGATAATGGAACACAATTTGTGGGAAAAAGAACAGCTAATTTCTGTGCACAATGGAATATCAATCTAGTCACATCTACACCAGGCTACCCTAAAGCCAACGGCCAAGCAGAATCAAGCAACAAAGTAGTAATCGTTGCACGAAGAAAAAGTCCGAAAAGAAGAAAAGGAAGATGGGCGTAAGAGCTCCCCTAGTCCTATGGGGCCGACAGGACCACACCCAAAACAGACCACAGGCCAAACACCATATTCCCTGGTCTATGGTCATGAAGCGATAATACCAAATGAGAAATTCATGTGCCAACTACCGTAAGCAGCCAAACACAATAGAAGAGAACAAGCCCCTATTACAAGATAACCTACTCTTAACGAAGAACCGAGAGATGCGGCCAAAGTCGGGATAGCCGCCTACCAACAGCGGAGCTTTAAGTTACAACAAGAATGTCAACATCAGAGTATTCAAAGAAGGAGACCTGGTACTAAGGAAAGTTTTCCCCAACACCAGAGAAAAGAACGCAGGCAAACTAGCCCCTACATGGGAAGGCCCGTACTTAATTGATTCAATAGTGGGACAAGGAGCTTACAGGCTACAAACTTTGGAAGGAGAAATGATCCCCAGATCTTGGAACATTTCCCACTTAAAACTATTTCATATCTGAGAAGCAGGTAAAATCACCCACCCTATATACATGTGCTAAATTCCATACCTGCTATGTGCTAAGTTACCACTTAAAACTATTTCATACCTGCTATGTGCTAAGTTGCTTACATGTTATTTTTTATTTTTACCCAAAACTTTATTTCAAATCCTGAAAACTTGTTTTACGCCTTCTTTTCACTTATTATATGTTACACTTTAGGCTTAAACAAATGTTCAGGATTGAGGGCACCTGCCTGCCTAACCCGAAAAATAAACTGAGCTCAGTACATAAAAAGACAAGTACAAAGGTGGAATAGACCATAGTACTTGTCAAAAAAGCCCTCCTGACAGGCTGAGGGCCATAAGCCCTCCTGACCGGCAACCACCCTCATTCTTATAAGCCCTCCTGACAGGCAGATAAAGCCACCATTTCCTATAAACACAGGAATGAGGGCCATAAGCCCTCCTGACAGGCATTACTCTAACAAAAAATATCACATGAATGTACAGGTACAAATCCCAGTCAAAAACAGCAAGAAAATCAAGGAAAGGATATATATATTAAAACCTACCCAGGAATACACCCCTCCCAGGCAGGAAGAACACACCGTTTATCCAGGCAAAGCCAACAAAAACCAAAACAAATCCTAAATTATTTGTTCAGGGAACATCCCCCCCTGAATAGGCCAAAACAACACAAAATCCCACAAACAGAAAAAATCAAACTAGCCCACCTTGGACACAGTAGCAGAACCAATCCCCTCATCAGCAGCCTCCTCTTCTTCATCTCCTTCACCATCACTGTTTTTCCCTTTGGATGGAGGAGAGTCCACCTCCTCGTCAGCATGCAACTTACAAAGCTCAGGATAAGTGATATTGAGATCAGCCAATTCCTGATCAGGATTCCAAAAAGGCCTGACTTCAGCAGGCTCTTTCATAGCATCCACACGACCCTTGCCAAAGAAATACAATGCAGCATCTTTATACCTGGCCTGAACCTCATCCCTCTCTACAGCCAACTCCTCATTTACCTTTAACTGCTCCTGCATAGCCTGTTTTTCAGCCTTCAATTCTTCCTGGGCAATATCAAACTTAGCCTGAAGAGCTTTCAAGGCATCCTGAGCAGATTTCAGCTTAGCAGACTCCACCAGCAACCGAGCCTTCCCTGCCTCATTATCCTCCTTCAACGAATGATTCTCAGCCTTGGACACCTCCAAATCGCTTTAAACTTGTCAAAGATCTTTCTTCAAGATTTGTACCTCCCAATCCAAGGCATTTTTAGACCATGGACTGATTCCAGTTGACAGGCACTCCTCAGCACATCATTAACATTCTAAAACAAAAGAAAATGCCCATCTAAGCCACAAAAAAAGAAAACACACACAAAAACCCACAACAAACAAAGACAAAAAATATATACCTCCTGAAGCATGGTAACCAGGTTGGCAGCATAATCCCTGGAACGATACATAGCGCCAAAGCACGAGCGAAGCTTCCTCTGCACTGGTACTTGAAATAAGGATCATCAACCACAAAAGCCCGAGCCCGAATTTGATCCTTAGCAAACTAGACCTCATCCATACGAGCCCTGACTCCCCTGACCTCATGAACTCCTCCCAAAGACTCATCCACTCTCTTCCTCTTCTCAGGACGATCACTTTCATCCACAATCTTTTCAGGCGACACCAACTGAGCCCCCTGCACAGATTCCTGAATTTGAACAGCACTATCACTCCCCGTTGCCTCACTACTCTTTGACTTCTCCCCTGTAATTTGAGAAACCCCTGCCTTCACCAAAGACAGACCAAAACTAGCAATTCTGGCGAAGCCCTGGTAGCTGCACGACGAGTTTCTAAATCAAAGAATATAAGCATGAATCCAATACAGAAACAGAATGACAAAACAAGCAAAAGAACTTACTCCCTGACGAAGATGCCCCTGGAACCTTAATGCTCTTCACAGGCTTATAAGTGCTCAACTTAGCCTTCTTAAAACGAGGCATAGCAGCTTGCCCCCAGACAGGCGAGGCCAAGCCCTCTCCTCTTCAGTAACGCCATAAACGCTGCTATCCCAGGTCGGCCGACCCCCTCAAGATCGGATCATTCACCCAGTCATTTACTAAAAGAAAGCACGGGCAAAGTAAGTAAACTCTCCAAAAATATTATTACCAAACCAAAAAATAATGCGAAAGAAAGATTACCTCCTTCAACAATGGGTAATTAAGATAGTCCAGTCGGGGGCAATTGAGTCACCTTGATAAACATATAAGTTTGAGCCCACCTTTATCATCCCCCTGAATCAAAATTATGATCGGGTGAGCCATCTTTGACCTGACTCGAAAATTAAACCTCCCAGTAGAATGACTCTTCAGGTGATAGACGTTCTTAAAATCATCCAGGGTAATAACCAACTTATGCTTAGAGCATAAATGCTCAATAGAATGGACAATCTTCCAAACCATTGGCATGAGTTGAAACGGAGGAACCCTAATAGCCCTAATCACCTCAGCCATAAAAGGAGAAAGGGGAAGTTGACCACCACCCCTGAAAGCCCACTCAAAAATACAGAACCAACCCGGGCTACTCCAATTAGCCCTGATAGGACCATTCTCAGGAATCCAAACTTCAGCCCCATGAGGAATGAGACCCCTGCCCTTTATATAATGCTCAAAAGCGGGTTTCATTGATTAGCCTCATGGAAAGAGATCGCCAAAGCCTTATTAGGAGAATACTCAACCTCCTTATAAGACATAGACAGAATCTCTGGAGGAGGAACAACCTCCACCACATCATCCTCGGGGATGACATCGGACCCCTCAACCTCGGCAGAAACCATTTCAACTTCAACAGGAACTTTTTCAACCTCAGCAGGCTTTTGAAGCTGCTGTCTTTCTCCTGCCACCAGCCATATATTATTTTTCTGGGAAATGAATTTTTTACAAAGAGAGAATTTTTTAGAAAGAGAAAGAAGAAAATTAGAGATTGGAATGTGAAGACATACACGGAATAAGCAGGATATTTATAGCCGCAAAACTATAACGGCTAGGAAAGCAAGTGGTTAAGATCAATCATGACTCTCCTAGGGTTTTGTGAACCTACCCTATTTATGGTAAGTAACCGTTACAAGAAGTTGAATCAAACACAAATTCTGAATCCGATAGAAAGTCCCTGCACAAATCACTTGCCTGGCCCAAATTTTTATCTCCTCATTCCTGGCCAGACCCAATAAAGGAATAAGCAGATAAGGGGCAATTGTTGGGCCCTAAATTATCCTGCCTGATCAGGTATAGCCCAGGTAACAGCCAAGGACAACTTCCAGGCAAAAGATATCTAAAATCAGGCATTACTTCAACACGGATAGGCACCAAGCAGGAGTTGATAGAAGACAGGCGAAAGATAACCAGCAGCCTGAAGAGGAAAAGCACCAGGCTACTGCAGGCAACAAACAGGCAGTTTTATATATGTTCCCTACAAAAAAGGAAGACCAATTCCAGAAAGCAAAGATATAGGGAGCAGTCAAAGCAACGGCTAAGAAAGAAGCAACCATCTCCGGGTAAATAGGGCACACTCCCTATTTACCAGGAAAACCTAAACGGCACAAAGACAATTGGAAGCAACCACCTATAAATAGAAAGGAAGAGAAGACAAGAAGGATTATCTGAAAGACCATCACTTTTACTCATATTCTTTGTATTCTTAAGCAATATATTCGCCTGTCACGCCTGATATAACAATACTCCTCACAGGCTATCCAGAATCATAGTAACAATCACTCCTGGCTTGGTGCCCGTGGTTTTTTCCCTTATTCCCAGGGTTTTTCCACGTATAAATCCTTGTGTCATTATTTATTAGTTTGTTTTACATTTAATTATACCAATCAGGCAAGTTATTCGAGTTAGATCACCCTACATATAAATCCCTGGCAGGACGCTCTAGATCAATAAAAATCCTGCCAAAACACCTTACATTGCTAGTTGGTTCGAAAATTTGGGCACAAGTAAGGTCACCTTCCTTCACTTGTTCTTGAGCTAAATATGATGGATGATCCTCCTAAGACTCCAAGTATAGAAGACACTCCAATAAGTTGCACCCAAGATTAATCCCAAAAATTCCTACTAATATTAACTAGATATGTAGTAGAAATGTAACCTTAATATTACTAATATTTCTAGTATTACTACCTCTAGTAATATATTGAGTGTATTAGTATTTGTGAGAGTTTATTGCAATTTGCATGTGAGGGAAATATAGAGAGAAAAACAAGTAAACAACAACTGAGAAAAATGAGCAACAAATGCTCTATTTGAAGAGCCAAAAACTGGTGGCCATAGAGCATTAGGAGGAATGTTTTTCATTTGTTTTTACTCATTTGTTTAGTCTAGGTAGAGTGTAGGGAACAAAGGTGTAAGAACTAGTATGAAAAAGCTTGTGTGATATGTCACAATCACACTATAACCAACACAAACAAAAGACAAAAGAGCATCTTTTGTTCTCTTCATTTGGCCGAAATATTGGACCCATTTTGGTCCATTTTTGCCTTTTGTCATTTGTCCCACAAATGCTTATAAGTCACATGTTTAACTATCTTACATAATTAATTATTAATGTAATCATTTAACACTTAAATATTACAATTAATAATATAATATATACTCCACTTTTTTAGTAGTATACTACCTTTATATCAACATATAATGGGTCCCATAATTACTAGTTAGTTAAAATTACAACTTCTTGTAACTTTAAATAACTAATTACCTCTACCTTAAAACTTATATAATACCTCAACTAATTTAGTAATTTAACACTTAATTACTAAATTAAATCTTATTTAATCACATTACAATAAGACGCAAAATTGCACTCCCATAATTAAGGAATTAATTAATCTGTATCGCATACAATTAATTAAATATCTATTTGGGCTTCATCCTATAGGTGTGACCTAAAGGGATCAACTGACCACCACCGTCACACGACAGTAATGTCAAACTCTAGTTAGCCAATCATTGCCGATTAATGACGGTCAGTCGACTATATAAAGTATCATCCCTCACGTATTCTTAGTATGAGTTTTAATTATGATATTTAAATCATGTGATCGCACTATTGTTGAGGACACATTTCCCAACAACATCTTACACAAGCCTTACAGAAAAACATGTGGCAAAGTTCATAAAAAATAATATCATTTGTCGATATGGTTGCCCACATGAAATCATCAGTGACAACGGGTCACAATTTCAGGCCGAAGTTAACAGTTACTAGACATATATAAGATCAAGCATCACCATTCCTCGCCATATACACCTCAAACTAATGGCACAATAGAGGCAGCTAACAAAAATTTTGTCACAATCCTCAAGAAAATGATCGACAATTATCGCGATTGGTCTAGCAAAATACCCTTTGCGTTATGGGGATATCACACGTCAGTTAGGACGCCCACTGGGGCTACTCCTTTCTATTTGACTTACGACATGGAAGTTGTGCAACCAGTAGAGCTAAAGATCCCATCCCTACGCATTTTACTCGAAAGTAAAATTTCAGAAGCTGAATGGAAAAGGGATAGATATGATGAACTCGTCCTCTTGGACGAACCGAGGCTACGTGCATTACATAATGTACAGACATATCAGGCACGTAACAAACGAGCCTTTAATAAACGGGTCAAACCCAGAAATATCAAGGAAGGGGATTTAGTACTCAAGTCAGTCAGAGCTCTCTTACCTATCGATCCACGGGGGAAATTTAAACCTAATTGGGCAGGACCATTTTTGGTCAAGTCCATACTTTCAGGGGGTGCGGCTAAGATCACAGACCTAGACGGGAATGAGTTTTCTAATCCGACTAACGAAGACCAATTGAAACGGTACTACCCTTAGAATAGGATAAAACGCGCCTCGCGTCACACATGTGCCGCTCTTGTGACACTAAATAAAAAACAACCCCTGGCCCGCTAAAAAGCTTATGACATTTCGCTCTTGCGTTTTGACATTTTGACATCCTCATATCATCAAATTGAACTGCATTTCCTTAGGAGTAAGTAAAGCACACGCTTATTGTTTCTAAGTTCATTACAAGCTCTTGCTTCGAACATTTATTCTTTTACATTTTTCGAACTAGGTACAGGGTTTGATTGCAATTTGCATGTGAGGGAAATATAGAGAGAAAAACAAGTAAACAACAACTGAGAAAAATGAGCAACAAATGCTCTATTTGAAGAGCCAAAAACCGGTGGCCATAGAGCATTAGGAGGAATCTTTTTCATTTGTTTTTACTCATTTGTTTAGTCTAGGTAGAGTGTAGGGAACAAAGGTGTAAGAAGTAGTATGAAAAAGCTTGTGTGATATGTCACAATCACACTATAACCAACACAAACAAAAGCAAAAGAGCATCTTTTGTTCTCTTCATTTGGCCGAAATATTGGACCCATTTTGGTCCATTTTTGCCTTTTGTCATTTGTCCCACAAATGCTTATAAGTCATATGTTTAACTATCTTACATAATTAATTATTAATGTAATCATTTAACACTTAAATATTTCAATTAATAATATAATATACACTCCACTTTTTGAGTAGTATACTACCATTATATCAACATATAATGGGTCCCATAATTACTAGGTAGTTAAAATTACAACTTCTTGTAACTTTAAATAACTAATTACCTCTACCTCAAAACTTATATAATACCTCAACTAATTTATTAATTTAACACTTAATTACTAAATTAAATCTTATTTAATCACATTTCAATAAGACGCAAAATTGCACTCCCATAATTAAGGAATTAATTAATCTGTATCGCATACAATTAATTAAATATCTATTTGGGCCTCATCCTATAGGTGTGACCTAAAGGGATCAACTGACCGCCACCGTCACACGACAGTAATGTCAAACTCTAGTTAGCCAATCATGACCGATTAATGACGGTCAGTCAACTATATAAAGAATCATCCCCCACGTATTCTTAGTATGAGATTTAATTACGATATTTAAATCATGTGATCGCACTATTGTTGAGGACACATTTCCCAACAATCTCCCACTTGTCCTCGACAAGTGTGCGTCACCAATTCTCTTGTCCTATTACAATCTCCCACTCAATGCAAGGTGTCTTGCAGGTCGTACTTACACTTGATCATATCTTGAGTGGTTTTCTCGATCCGGAGATTAACTGTCTGACCGGAATTATCTGCCACAGATACCTTCCGAGCGTGGCCACACATTTCCAGTTAACTACTCCTCGGGTGGCCTTGATATTTCAAACAACCCTGACAAGGGGTGGACAATTCCTATCGCCCTATTCTCTTCGTTTAGCCACAATCCATCATAACCCAAAATATACCCATTTTGACCTCATTTACGAAATCGTAGAGTATAAATCAAAGCTAATCAGAAGTTGTGCCAACTTGGGCAAATAGTCTCTAGTCAAAAGAATTGACTCATAAGAATACTATAGTAGCTCTTGCCACGACCAGGCTTTATGAATTACCAGAACTCTATAAGCGGTCACTGCCCGACAGAGTGTCCCATACAGTCTGCCTATGTGATCGACTAGTCATCCCATATGACTCTATAGTACTTGAACTTGCCATCAATAGCATCACACTCTAGTCACTTCGAGACGTCACCTCATATAAGTAACTAGGGGCGAATACCATGTCAATCCAGTTCACTTTAACGGGGTTCAATTTGTCTCTACAACCCATTCGGATACGACAAGGTAGCGGGTGAGTTTAATGAAACTCAAACGATAAATGCGATTATTACATATGAATAATTAATACACTATTACTACTTCATATCTCATAATCTCTAGTGTATTATTAACACTAGTTTAGATGCAATTAAAAGCTTGGCAAGTGGATATACCCGATATCCATGTATTCCAACTTTTTCAATCGCTATTTCCTTCCATTCAATGTCATCTCTAATGACATGAATTTATCCAGGTATATGTCTAGACTTCTTACTAGACTGGGGCTCCTTAACTTGAAAGATGCCCCCACTGTTATCACATAACTTGTGATAAAGTCATTTGTAGAGGGATTCACACTTAATCCCTACGTTGATCTTTTTATCACAATTTACTTAGATTCCTTTTGTAGAATTTGTAATGCGCGATACTAAAATACTTTTCTAATCTCTTACTCCTTAGTCAATAGGTCACCCTAGGATTTCAACAAATCCCTTTTGAGTTTGGAAACTAAAGTTTGTGCAACTCTTCAACACCCAACTTAGTTTGTCATCCAAACATGTGAACGAATCCTTAATTCTTCTCAAGAATCTCAAGGATGTTCATTAAGGCTTTCACAAGCCATAATGTGGGAATTATCCTGTAATTGACTTGTTATGCTCTCAGCATATATCATATCATGGCACATGTGACTGTTGGCATACATGATCATTCTAATGGCGGAAACATTAGCTATTGATTTCATGTGATCAACAACTTAATAGGTTCAGTGAATGATTATGACTCCATCATTTTAATTCCACTTTCATCAACATGAATAGCCTATTCAACCTTGTTGATGTACAACAGATACGAAAGAACTTATCCTCATAAGACTCTTAACTCTATGCCAATATTCTCTCTCATAGATTCAAAATATAGAATATTTTGCATCCCTTTCCAAGTCTCCTAGTCACTCTTGCCAGAAGAGAGAATTGGTACATTATTCTCAATAAGTAATATGTTATCAACATATAAGACATAGAGAAACAACTCTAGCTCCCACTTAACTTCATGTATAATCATGATTCTTCAATCATGTGAATGAAACCATCCACTATTATCACATGAATGAAAAACATAATCCTTTAATGCTAGCTTAAGACCATCTTGTGATCACTTAAGATAGCTACGCATAATATGTTAGGATTCTTAGATCTTCATCTAAGGTTTCGTGTTTCAAACATTTCCTTCTCTAAATTCCCATTTAGAAAAGCGAATTTTAATCTCATTTGCCATTCTTCATGAATATGAAATGCGGCAATTCCTAACATAATTAATTTTGATCAACATCTTTATGTCAATCTATGCTTTTAAGTACTCTAAAGCTATATTCACTTTAAGGAGATCCTTTCCTTTAAGTAAATCTACTTTTGAGTAACAATTTTCGGATTGTAATACAATGGCTCGTGTGTAACATGGTCATAATACTATCACTTTCACAAAGTAATATGTTTAAACAATAAGACATGTGCGATAAACTCCCACTGAACTATGCTTCCAATCTATCTTCATAGACAATAGTTCAATACCAACTCCCACTCTATAATTCTATTACTTTCACAAAGTAACATTTCAACTATAAGAGATGTTTGTGACGATTCAATCTACTCCCACTCTATCTCTCAGAAATACATCTATCTTCTTGAGAGATAGCTTTGTGAGTCATAAACATATATATTTAACGGAGTATTAGGAGTTTACCAAGACTATGTATTAGCATTCAAAGGGCCATCCTAACATGGCAGCTTGATAATATACGAGTCTTATCCATGTCATCTGTTTAATAGACTCTCTATTCTAGGCATCTCATGGTTGACCATCCGTTTAGAATAATGTGTCCATATGGTATCGTAAATTCCCTACTTGATGAGTTCAAAAACTCATTACATATTACATAAGTAAGTTGTTACTTTTAGTAATGATGACATAAGGAGAATCAAATTCATAGCTTATGGACATATAATGATCCCATCATCATAATCGTCTATTTGATCAATTTGAATTGTCTATCTTAGGTTTCTCTACGCAAGTAATTAATGATGATGTTTTTAGAACAAGTAACATAATAAAACAAGTGACTTGGGTTGCAAACCAAGTCACCAATATCCAAAATACAACCCGTGTTTAAAGGATACAAGCCAATTTCCAAGTCACACAAGGAAATCAAAATAGTTCTAAAAACATGAAATACATCATAAAATTAAAGACAAAGCAAATTAAAGCCAAGCTTCCATTGATCCATCACCACGGTCGGCTACTCTAACTTCCCACATGATCCTCTAGGCTTGCTTCTCCTTGCCTTTGTCCTTGGTAGGAGGCCCTATTTACAATAAAAAGGGTAATCATCACAACTTGTATCAACATACCAAAGTTGAGATTGGAACATAAAAGATAGGGATAGTTATATACCTACTGGAATAACCTTTCCAGCTTTTATATTGCCAAGGTATTTGGAACAGTTTCTCTTCCAATGCCCAACACCACAACAATAGTGGCACTTGTCCCCGGTGGGGGCAATGTACTTGGGCTTGGAGGTGCTAGCTTCACAAGCTTTAGCTATATTCCTGTTGGGAGTTCGCTTTTTCCCCTTTTTCCCGCCTTTCTTGAAGGTTCCCTTGCTCTTATGATTGACATTGAGCACATCTTTTGTGGTGCTAACACTTAGCCCCATGTCCCTTTCGGCTTGTACAAGCATTTTGTGTAACTCATCAAGGGAAACTTTCTTATCTTGCATATTAAAATTCACTCGGAATTGAACATATGCTTTGATTTTATTGAGGGAATGAAGAATTCGATCAATTACGAGTTCATTGGGAATTTCCACCTTATGCATTTTCAAGGTCTCAACATGCTCCATCAACTTGAGCACATGAGGGCTCACCTTATGTCCCTCCTTGATGTTAAGATCAAAGAATGCGGAAGCCGCCTCATATTGAATGACCCTAGGAGCTCGTGAAAACATGTTCACAAGCTTCATGTAGATCTCATGAGCGGTGCTAATCTTTATAGCACTTCGTTGGAGTTCGGCCTCCATAGCAAAGATCAACACATTTTTGATCGCGGCCGACTCCTTTTGGTAAACCTCATAGGTTTGCCTAGCGGCGGGGGTGGACCTAGTATTAGGTTCGGAGGGAGATGCCTCGGTAAGGTAACGAAGCTTGTCGTCACCTTGCGCGGCCAAGCGAAGTTGTGCGTCCCAATCGGCGAAATTAGACCCATTCTTTTCTAACTTACATCGATCCATGAAGGATCGGAGCCATGACACATTGGTAAGCGTGGTGGAACTAGTGGATGCGGACGTGATTGGAGTTGCCATTGCAGTTGATAAAATAAATTTGACTACAAAATAGGAAATGAAGGAATTAATTATTATCTATCGTTTTAATAATACTCGTAAATTTAACTACAAGTATTGCATTTATATAGTGACCTCCACCCAACTATATAAATGATTACGAGATCCAAATTCATATCAATTCGGGCACGGTGAGCCGATTCATCCCTTATTAATATAACTCGGTGGATTAACACTTTAATCGATTCTACTTTTAGAATTCTCGGTCGATAAAAATTACTCTAATTTTCATCTTTAGCCCGGAACACATGCGACTACGGTCAACAATACTTCCGTTGAGCTCAATCCAAATTTCGATGTAATAACATTTTACTACCGCACTTCGCCAACGTAACAAGGTTTGTATTACGGTGAAGCCGGATTAACTCCCTTATGAAATTGGTACTTCATGGGTTTCTACTATTTGGTAAGGCAATATCTCAATTATTATATGTGAGAGGTCTTGTCAATTTATTATCTATCACGTTTTAAGTGAACTAAAGCGGTGAACTACGATAATTATAATTGACACGGTCGATGACTCGATATGATATGCATGTGTTGTTATGGCGATTTGGCAATGCATGTAACATATTAAGAGAAATGCAAAGCAATAAATAAAATTCCTAGTATGGCCTTCCTAAAATAGAAAATCAAATAATATATTACATATTCGGAAACCAACTCCTTTGGTCCCTTGAATCTTCAAGTGGCACGCCTCCCAAAACACCGTCTTCGTCGGATCACCTTTTCGAATGGCACCGTCTTTGAAGATGCTCCATAATTACAAATAATAATAAAATACAAAGCTATTCCTATTATACATTTGTAAAATGAAAAAACTAATAAAAATAAAAGTGATACGAGATCACATTAAATTACAACCGAATCAATATTCCTTTTCATTACGGGTAATATCGATTAAAACTAAGGCCATACTAAGATAAAATTACATAATTCAAAATTATATAAATAAAAGACATTCAACAATTGAAATATGCAGCATTATAATATGTACCTATCATGCCAAATGATGTGCCAAATCGCCCTATTTAACTTATGTCGTACATAGAACCCGGTTTTATGGAAATGCGTGATAATAACCTTTTAAAATCACTAATTAACACTTAAATCACATCTAAGCTCAAGTTAATTATCCTAACACTTTTTAGGACTCAAAAATTAGTCATCACTAAATTTTTGACAATAATTCAACTTGATTTAATTTTATGCTCATTTTTTACCTTAAAATCATTATTTATATGAAATAAATCCAAATTACATTATAAAAATTTCAATAAATGAATTTTAAATTTTTGAACATTCTGGAATAATTCCATGACACACATAATGTCAAAAATCATGGTTAAAATTTTCGAATTAATTTTTGAGAAAATATAGTTGCATTTTATCGGTTTTATCTCATAAAATATTTAAAGCATCCAAAATTACTCCAATAATTTTTACAACCTTATATCTGATTATTGGGATATTGATGCAATTTAAAATAATTTTCTCAAGCCATGCAATAGCTAAAATAGTCACTATTTATGCCATTTTTACTCTAAAAATTCATAAATCATGCTAAAAGAGATCTTATAATCTAGAAATTTGCATACTCTCTGTAAATTATGCATGTGACATCATATTAAAATATCATGGCTTAATTCGAGATTTAACTATTTTTAACCATTTTACCTCTTTTAATCCATTTTTATCTCATAAAAATCATAAATCATGCAATATTAATCAAATTAACTCGATATTTTACACACAACTTGTAAAATATGCATGTGAGGTCATATAAAATTTCCAAGGTCAGAAACTTAGTTTAACTATTTTTAGCATTTTAATTCCCATTTTAGTCATAAAAATGTAATAAAATGACCAAAAATCATTAAAATGAGCAATAAATTTCCATAAATCATAAAAATGACCTAAAAACATTTTAGGAACAAAATATATAACATTCATGGTGATTTCGTGGTTTATACTTATAAATCACAAATTTTTAGTTTTATATGTTAACCTTTTAACTCGGAAAGACAATAACCGATTATGCATGCAACATATGTATCCTTATGCTCTGATACCACTAGTTAGGTTCATATACCTATTATTAGACTCCTCTAATATTGAACTAATTAACTTGTTAATTGTTTGTTCTTTAGATCTAGTGCATGCATAACAAAATGAAGGATTTATAAGAAAAAACAATGTCCCTTACATTGCTAGTTGGTTCGAAAATTTGGGCACAAGTAAGGTCACCTTCCTTCACTTGTTCTTGAGCTAAATATGATGGATGATCCTCCTAAGACTCCAAGTATAGAAGACACTCCAATAAGTTGCACCCAAGATTAATCCCAAAAATTCCTACTAATATTAACTAGATATGTAGTAAAAATGTAACCTTAATATTACTAATATTTCTAGTATTACTACCTCTAGTAATATATTGAGTGTATTAGTATTTGTGAGAGTTTATTGCAATTTGCATGTGAGGGAAATATAGAGAGAAAAACAAGTAAACAACAACTGAGAAAAATGAGCAACAAATGCTCTATTTGAAGAGCCAAAAACCGGTGGCCATAGAGCATTAGGAGGAATCTTTTTCATTTGTTTTTACTCATTTGTTTAGTCTAGGTAGAGTGTAGGGAACAAAGGTGTAAGAACTAGTATGAAAAAACTTGTGTGATATGTCACAATCACACTATAACCAACACAAACAAAAGACAAAAGAGCATCTTTTGTTCTCTTCATTTGGCCGAAATATTGGACCCATTTTGGTCCATTTTTACCTTTTGTTATTTGTCCCACAAATGCTTATAAGTCATATGTTTAACTATCTTACATAATTAATTATTAATGTACTCATTTAACACTTAAATATTACAATTAATAATATAATATACACTCCACTTTTTTAGTAGTATACTACCATTATATCAACATATAATGGGTCCCATAATTACTAGTTAGTTAAAATTACAACTTCTTGTAACTTTAAATAACTAATTACCTCTACCTTAAAACTTATATAATACCTCAACTAATTTAGTAATTTAACACTTAATTACTAAATTAAATCTTATTTAATCACATTACAATAAGACGCAAAATTGCACTCCCATAATTAAGGAATTAATTAATCTGTATCGCATACAATTAATTAAATATCTATTTGGGTTTCATCCTATAGGTGTGACCTAAAGGGATCAACTGACCACCACCGTCACACGACAGTAATGTCAAACTCTAGTTAGCCAATCATTACCGATTAATGACGGTCAGTCGACTATATAAAGTATCATCCCTCACGTATTCTTAGTATGAGTTTTAATTATGATATTTAAATCATGTGATCGCACTATTGTTGAGGACACATTTCCCAACAACATCTTACACAAGCCTTACAGCAAAACATGTGGCAAAGTTCATAAAAAATAATATCATTTGTCGATATGGTTGCCCACATGAAATCATCAGTGACAACGGGTCACATTTTCAGGCCGAAGTTAACAGTTACTAGACAAATATAAGATCAAGCATCACCATTCCTCGCCATATACACCTCAAACTAATGGCACAATAGAGGCAGCTAACAAAAATGTTGTCACAATCCTCAAGAAAATGATCGACAATTATCGCGATTGGTCTAGCAAAATACCCTTTGCGTTATGGGGATATCATACGTCAGTTAGGACGCCCACTGGGGCTACTCCTTTCTATTTGACTTACGGCATGGAAGTTGTGCAACCAGTAGAGCTAAAGATCCCATCCCTACGCATTTTACTCGAAAGTAAAATTTCGTGTGAATGGAAAAGGGATAGGTATGATGAACTCGTCCTCTTGGACGAACCGAGGCTACGTGCATTACATAATGTGCAGACATATCAGGCACGTAACAAACGAGCCTTTAATAAACGGGTCAAACCCAGAAATATCAAGGAAGGGGATTTAGTACTCAAGTCAGTCAGAGCTCTCTTACCTATCGATCCACGGGGAAAATTTAAACCTAATTGGGCAGGACCATTTTTGGTCAAGTCCATACTTTCAGGGGGTGCGGCTAAGATCACAGACCTAGACGGGAATGAGTTTTCTAATCCGACTAACCAAGACCAATTGAAACGGTACTACCCTTAGAATAGGATAAAACGCGCCTCGCGTCACACATGTGCCGCTCTTGTGACACTAAATAAAAAATAACCCCTGGCCCGCTAAAAAGCTTATGACATTTCGCTCTTGCGTTTTGACATTTTGACATCCTCATATCATCAAATTGAACTGCATTTCCTTAGGAGTAAGTAAAGCACACGCTTATTGTTTCTAAGTTCATTACAAGCTCTTGCTTCGAATATTTATTCTTTTACATTTTTCGAACTAGGTACAGGGTTTGATTTCATTTTTTTAATGAATACGTAGGCAATCCTTTACAGGATACAACCCGTCATTTCAAGATGTAAACAGAAGGACATTTGTATGTTGCATTTGAAATTCGACAAGAATAAATAAAGAAAATTTATAAAAGTTTCTTAACTAATAAATCATTTATTCATTACTCCTTAAATAATAGTAGTACGCCAAATACATATAAATTAAAAATGCTGAAAATCAAAATGCTAGGCTAGGATTCTAAAAACCCCGCCATTTATTACAACTCAAATAATAATAAATAATACTATTAAAAATGACTAAGGCTACTCTTCCATTTTCCCCTTGAATTTGTCGGCTTTGTCACATTTCTTGTCTCGACCATGAGCGGGACGCTCTTGCGTTATTTCCGACCTAATCACTAGCGGTCGTTCTCGCAGTCTAGCATTCCCATTTCGATCCACCACCATCTTCTCGGCAGGAACATTCTTTGGTTTCTTCGACGGATGGACGACCCGATATCCGGCCTCTTCTTCCTCTTCAGTTAAGTACCTTTCGTTCTCCTTCGCCACTTCGCGGATCTTATAGTCTACGGGCTCGTGCTTCCTTATCTTTTCACGCTCCTCGGGGGTGCTAGCTTTCCTCCACTGTAGATATGAGTCAGATACCTATAACGAGCCAACCGGAATGGGTATGAACCACATATTCTTTTGGGCCCAGTGAATAGCCCACTCTCGACAAGACTCCGAAGTATGCGCCAAGGCAGTTTGAGGGACGGTGTCTAGCTTCGGGATTTTTTGTCTTAGGCCCACTTGCCTCTCCAATCTCTCCGGAAAAGTATAGACCACGAATTCCAAGCCGGGAATGCGAATTGACCGTGTCAGATCCAAAGATGATACTCCAGTCACTGATCTAAGATGCCACCATGGCACGATCCACCTAATCAAGGGCCCGCCTTCACTCTTCAATTGCATACTCGAGTGAAGTCCACCATGTATAGCCTCGTTCTCATCGCAATTGATTGGGAGCTATATCCTGTCACGTCAACTGGGGGCTCGATCAACCGCAGCCTTTCCATTAGCCAGATTTGCAAAAAGGGGGACGGGAGTTAGTATCCAATACCGGCTGGAAAAAAAACGAACGAAAAAATGAAAAAAAAAAAAAGAAAACGGCCGAATAGGACAGAAAATGGGTTCTTACCTGTAAAATAATAGGACTCCCAAGATAAGGATGCTCGCGGTTCGTCTTCCTATTGTCCAGTCCTAGAATGGTCTCCTCTAGAACTAAGCAAGTTGGGCTCCTGCGCAGTTCCATTTGCTCCACTATGCCTAAAAATTGAGGGTCACCCCTCATCTCTTTGTCCGCATGCCCTCGCAGGACATAGCAATGAAAAAGGCAAAATCCATAAGCTCTACGCCTCGTCGCATAAGAGATAGTAGGGTCCTCCCTATTTATAAATCGATCGACAAATTCAAACATACGGACACCTTTTGAGGTCACAAGACGGTCTACCTCAGCCTTGGTCAATCCAAGCAAATCCCTAAATTTATTTTTATAAACTTGAGAGCTAGGGGGTATAGCCGGAACAATTTTTGTGTCCTATCCTTCAACCGCAACAATTTTTTCAGGAAAGGGACAAATTTCACCTCCCGAAAAGGCAAATACATGAAAATTTGGGTCCCAATATTCAAGACAAGTATCCAAAAAGGGCCTAATTACCTTCACCAGTTTCAAACTTATGATTGATCCTAAGTTAAAAGCACCCATGTCGTGTTTCTCCACATTCATAAATTCATTCGTCCACTCCCTAATGCGCTTTTCAAAGGCATCCATATTTTGTTGGAAAAATTTGAGAAGATATATGAGGTTTTATGTAATATACGAAGTCAAGGAAGGGAGAATTGTGAGAATAGAAGCTCAACCAAGGCCTCTATTTACACTATTCAACGTTTCCTAATTTCTGTCGAGAACCGACAAGCTGGAGAGAAGACGCAGCAGCAGCTGCGCCACTACGAAGGATCGCAGCTCTTGCTGCGCCTCTTCCCCAGGCTCTTTTCCTCGTTTGACAGCCGTGGGATCTTTCCTAATCTATTTTAGTTAAAGTTTCCTATTCCTATAGGGACTTAATTCGGTAATTTCGGTTAATAACCAAATTTATGGTTCCTAATTATTTTACGGGTTCGCTTTTCGAGTCAAAATCGACATTTTCGCCAAATACGCACACTTATTCGTTCTTATTTTATTTTTCTTTTTTCGAGGAATCATTTCCTCCCTCTTTTCAAAAATTTTTATGATACACTTAGACATTTCTTTTAAATTCTTTTCATAGGGGGTAGCCCTCCCTACCGTCCGGTCGCGTCATTTTGTCCATTTTCGGGCACTTTTTTTTAATTTTCTTTTCTTTTTCACGCTAATTTAGGCCATTTTAATTTTCGACGTTAATTCTTTTTGCAATATGTTTTTGCTTGTGATTTCCTACATGAATTTCGGCAGCATGACGGCGCAAACCGTCACATGCCAAACATGTTTTTTAAAGCTAACCTGCAGATACAACAAACACCCAGCAGCAAAGGCACGCAGGCCGTCATATATACAACCAAAATGCAACAACCAAAATGCAAAAAATATACATCAAAATACGGGCTCCTGCCCAAAATGACATCCAGAATGTACAAATGTACAAACACTCGGCACAAACTAGTCCTGACGACCCCTCAACTCAGCCACTGTCCCCTCAAGGGCAGCGATCTCAGCATCTCATGCCTCGAGCTCTCTCAGCAAACGGGTCGTCTCCTCCTGGGACTGCACCAGCTCATGCTCCAGGTCACGCTCCCTTTAAACAGAAAAATGGAGTGATACTTTACTTCACTTCACAAAATTGGAGATAATAAAAATAAGGACGATTACAAAAGGTTCATACATGCCGTCCCGAGCCACGTGTAAGGGCCTCAATGGCTGTAGCTCGCAGCCGGTTGGCCATCCTCCACAGCTCCACGTGCCTGGACGGTGCTATCTTCATTCAAATACAGAGAAGGTTCAAGAAAATGCATTCTTATTTAATAAAGCATAAAATACTAAAGACAACCAAAGCTGGGGGCTTACCCTCCTCAGTCCTCACAACATGCTGCCACTTATCGAAGTCGGCGTCAGTCACCGCCTCGCTGAAAGAATGGATCTCCGAGATCACCGTCATACTCGCTTAGTCAGTGTACTCCAACGTCTCTGGAAAAGTTGGGGGCTCGACGCCCGCCACCTCGATCTCCTACAAAACTCAAGTGGTTCATTATTTTCCTGATCATTCATCATCTATTAGATCTATCAAAGACAGGTAAACGATAAATGTGCTTACCACGATCGGCCAGTACGCTAGCCTCCGATGAACAAACCCAGTATACTCCTCACCAGAGAGAAGGAGGGCGTCCCCGCTCGCGCCAGTCAGATCAGCTTCCCTCTCAGCCACTGAAGGCTCCCTAAACATCATCCGTGGAGGGCCGATGGGAGCCGTAAAAGTGTCATAAGAGCACTGCCGAGTCAAACGCTCACCCAGGTACCACACAGGCCCCATGGGTGACGTCAACAGCAACCTACTCTAACTCAGGGGACGGAGAACCTCAGCTACAAAGGCTGGAGCCCCAGAGTAGCTCTCCCAAGGCCTGGGCACCCACTAAAACAAGAAAACGAGGGGTCATTCCTATGATCATCTCTAAATAAAGGAAAATAAAATGAAGATCAAAAGATACTTACGCTGTCTAAACTCAGGTCATTCATGCCCCTCCGACAAACATCATAAGAAGACCGTTGGCTCTTCTAACGACACACTACCCAGTCCCTCACGACAGGGTACGCTCTTGGTATGTCCGTCGCCCTCGTGGGCGCAAAGCCAGGGAAGTAAGAGTACACCCACGCCTGCAGGCAAAATAAGGATGATTACAAATCCTTTTCTACAAAAATGATCTTTCAAATTTTCAAGAAAGGTGCATACCTCCAAGAGGATTCTGTGACCGACAGTGGCAGGAGAAGTCCCCTTCTCCATCAACTCCGGACGAACCATGGCCCTCATATAGCGCGTGAGGACCGCAAAACTAGGAGTAACCCAGTCCCAGCAACCTAGGCTACTCAAGTCAGAAAGAAAAGGAAGAACCTTTGCCGATACCCTCTCCCCTTTGTCTCCGAAGTAAATCGAAGAAAAGAACCACCACAACCACAAATGGGCCCGCTGCTCAACAGTACAAGGTGGTGGAGGCACCATGCTTCCATCCATCCTCACTCTCGTCGGAACCCTACCACCAAAGTAGTCCCTGGCGTAGGAGCTCGGCACCAAACCAGGAACCTGGGCCGCACCCGTAGCCAGGTTCCAGCCAACCAGACTCCTCGCCTCAGCCGAGTCTACTCTTATGGCGCCAACGGTCACACCAATGGCTCATCTCCACACGGCAGACCCGAGATCATGCTGTAGTCCTCCAAGGTGACCCCGATCTCCCCAAAAGGCATATAGAAAGTCAAGGTCGTGTCCCAGAACCGATCAAGAAAGGCTCGAATCAGGCTAAGGTGAGCCCGAATCTTCCTCTCCTTGATCTCCCTCCAGCCTCGTACCAAGGCACCAAAAGCTTCCTGCTCGATGATAGTCTTATCCTCCTCCGACAGCTTTCCGAAGGCGTATATCATCGTCGTATATCCAGAGAAGGACCTCATATTCCTAGCCTCCTGCGTCAATTCAAAAGAAAGCTTTATTTAGCATAAAGTGAGTAAGAAATAAATAAATAAGGGAATGAAAAGCTGAAGGCTTACCATGCTCCTCACCGTCTTATATGACAGGTGGCTCTCCGCCACCCAAATGAGATGTCTACCATCCCATTTCTCGGCCCATTCAGGCGCTCTTGCAAGCTGATGGCTGCCTCGTCTTACATTGGCCCTCCGCGGGGCCTCCTCCTCTATATCCTCCTTCATCTCCTGGGTCACTCTCGTAGCAGTGGAAGGGTCAAAGTCAGTGTCCATGGGGTCTCTCCTTGACCTAGAAGGAATATCCTTTGCAAAATCGAAGTAAACAAAGCGATGTTAGACACATTTTCAAGCATTTAAAAATGGCCTTTCTAGCCATCTTTGGCCAGATTTTCTCAGCCCGACCACACATGTGATAGGTTAAGTCAAGAAGAATCTAAATTCAAGCCTAGTTAAGAGTTTGAGTCGAAAATTCTGCAGCATTTTGCTACAATAGCAATTATGCCATACAAAAGTGTCCCGGAGAAGCTGTCACAAATTGAAAATCCGGCATAACAGCAAGTTTACCCATTACTCAAGGGTTCCAAAATATCAAGTTTCATCAAAAATGGACCAGTATAGGCCATTTTCGAAGGGTTTTACGGTTTAGCAAGAAACCGTCACATTTCGCACTCAAATCCTTAATACTTGACGAAAATTTGAAAGAGATACATGGTTGTGTTCCTAATATGATCAATTACTCATTTATAATATCAATTTCATGAGACAAATTCATTTGGGACGAAAGCCCCAAATTTTCGAGTAAAAAGGGTATATAAACCCTAATTTTCGACCCAAAATCAATGCTCAAATGCAAAATAAAGCAAGTACAAGACACATACCTCGATTAGTCATGATTTATGGCAAGTTTTGATCAAGTTTTGACGGAATTTGGTTGGAATTTGGTTGGGTTTTGTGAAGAAAACAAATAGGTTTATGTTTTTTGAAATGAAAACAAACACGGCTTAAAATCGAGTTTTACCCAGACAGGGGTGAGCTCAGGAGAAGACGCAACACTTGCTGCGCCTCTTTCAAGGGTCGCAGTTTTTGCTGCGTCTCTTCCTCAGGGAGTTTCCTCGCAGATTCGTTAAAATTCGTTATAAGTTCGTTATTTGTGGGCCCGGGCTTCATGCACCTCTTCCCCAACATATGGCTCCTTTCTGGGCGTTCTCTTCGTCTGAATCGGCATTTTCTCTTCAACAGACTACAGACAACCACGACATTTTTTGTTCCCCAGCGAGAATACATGATCACTAAATACAATTCATGGGCTTCTCCTCTTTATCATAATTTCGCTTGCGACAACCCGAGCGGATTTTCCCCTCAACGGTGCCAAGGACGCGCCATTGTCGATCAAACACCTTTATTTTCCTCAGCGATGCCAAGGACGCGTCATTGTCAATCTGTTATTTTCTCCTCAGCGGTGCCAAGGACGCGCCTTTGTCAAACTCAACATATGATTCTTCCCCACGGAGTTTAAGATAAAATTCTCCAAAGAGCATGAGTGCCTTCGAATCCTTCACCTAGGAGTATCTCAGGTATGGTTTCTTCTTATGGCTGGCGAGCTTCCTTATGTAGTCTAATAGACTTTGAACAACCTTCCCCGATAGTCGACAGACTCTAAAATGTTCCCGACGACAAGTCCTTGGTTCAGACCCCTTGAGCCGCCTCTCGTCGCCATAGTTGTCAGGTTGTAATCTTCGATTGACCTGATGGCTATACTTTGACTTTCGCCTTGTCCAAGCCTCAGTCAAAGTGGGGCTCCGTAGATACCTCATTTCTACACCTCCCGCCAACCACCCAGTGATGATTGGGCCGCATGTTTGATACGCGGAGCGATTTATGACAGTCCGTAAGTTCATCATCAAGTGACAACTCAAACGCTCAAGTCAACCCCTAGGTCGTCATCTACGCACCGATACGGTTGTTTTGACAGTAATTAGAGTTCATTTGGAGTCCGGGTCAAAAAACGCGTCATTTTCTAAAAACTATTTAAATGCCGAGTCGGAATATTCCGGAATGTTCTAGAATTATCCGGATATTTGTTCCTCATTAAAATTAATATTTTTAAGTAAATATCTACCGTAATATTGTGTTTTATGGAATAAGGAAGTGTATATCTACCGAAATTCCATAATAAAATGCGGAAATCTTTCTTGCTGAGGAGGAAACCACTGAAGAAACGACGCAGCAAATGTTGCGCCTCTTTCAAGAATCGCAGCTCGTGATGCGCCTCTTCTCCAGCCCTTTTTTCGCATTTTTCAGAATATTTCCGTGATTTGTTTTCAAATCCGTGTCATTCCTAAACTCTTCCATATGTTTAGTATAAATAGAGGCCTCCGGCCTCCATATTTGGCATGCGAGTGTTCCACCCCTTTCTCTCTCTCTCTCTTTGCATTCTAGACTACGATATTGCCTTTCGACGCCTACCTGCTTGATCAATCGACCACGTAAACTCAGATCATTCTGAGTCCCAGTCACGTTGCATAGACCGACTAACTTGACCAACTCCACCTTTAATCAACCTAATCAATTTAATAAATCCTCTATTGAGGGCACTTTCCACGCATATTCGAGTCGAGTAATCACTAAAACGATAACTTTAGTCAATCTCGTTTCGTCAAACATGTAAGTATGAGGGTGTAAATCCCATTTTATTATTGTACTTTTATTTTGTAACGATTAATGTAAATCTACATCAAAAGCTCGTTCAAAAACCGATTTAAAATCCTTCTTTTAAAACCGTTTTTACGAAACAGCGGAGGTCAGACGTCGAGAAGAAACGCAGCAGTAGCTGCGCCTTTAAGAAGGATCGGGGCCTTGTTGTGCCTCTTTCAGAGGCTGCCTGCTGCTCCTGCTTTTCTTCTTCTTCCTCGACTTCTTGCAAATTCTCCTTTTCTTATTTCTTTTGTTTTTTTCTTCGTTTTCTTTGTTATTTCAGTATATAAATCATATTTTTAACAATTCCCTTTTATTTAAAATGCTTAATTCGTCCTTAATCCCGAGTAATTCAATACTTGCGGGTTTTTGCCGTTTTAATTCAAATCGATTCTTTGGGGTTTCAACTTGTTCATGTCGAGGTTCTGGAATTCTAATTTGATACATAAGTTTTCTTCCGGATCTTATTTGTCCAATTTCGTCTTAATCTAACCTCAACTTTCGCCTTTTTGTATTTCCGACACGAGTTTATCGTATAATCATAATCATGTAAACCGCTGTAATTTCTCGTTATAATTCGTTTTATGACCTGCCCAGATATATATAATCAGTTAAAACACTTCAATTCGAGTATAATATCGATAATCCATCTTAAATCTACCAACGAACGATAACACTGTTGCGGTTTTGACTTCACAGCCAAAACCCAGCTCTAGAACAGACGCATGAAGTACTGCGCCTCTTCCAGAGGACGCAGCAGATGTTGCGCCTGTTCTGGGTTGGTCTCTGGCCCTGAACTCTTTCTCGCTTTGACGTAGCTCTTAATTACGGTTCAAATCAACTATTATTCATACTATCACCTCTAATCTGATGTATTTTCATATTTTAATTTTAATTTCATTTTTCTTTTATTTTCTTCATCGAAATCCCGTCTTTGAGGCGTGCTTTTGACGTAGGTCAAACAAACCTTGTAATTATTGTAATTCATTTATCGTTATTATGTATGATTTATTTGTATGGCATTCACATGTATTGAATCTAACATTTACTTCGACCAAATTGTTTGCTAAAACACGTGTTAACCGACATAGTTTAATTTCACATGCTAGGATTAATCCATGTTTGTTGTATTGCATGCATTACATCGACGACATATCAAATATAAACAATTTCCCTAATTATTAGTAGAGGCCGCTATCGAGGCGGGCGGGATTAGGTGTTTGAATTAAAGAACTTCCTAATACGTATCATCACCCCTTACTCCAGTTATCCCTGGACATCCGTGTCCATTGGCATTTCAAGAGTCATTATAGACATAGAATGCTAAGGGTAACGAGTTCTTAGTGTTCATGTCATTACTTTGTGTCTTGACATGGCACGAGGTATTCGAACGGTTTCCAATTTTTCCACAATAAATTGCTGGCGACTCCATAAATGCAGGCTTATTCAACCTTTCACCGGTTTCAATGCCTTACAAATCGGTAACGGCCCATGACGTGCTTTGGCAAACTAAGGTTCCGTGGGAGAAGTGTCGCCGCCTCAAAACCAGACAACGCGCAAGTGCGCGCGGCGCGGGTGGCCTATGTCTACACAAATCAAACAAATATTCAACCAGTAGTAAAACAATCAAGGTCGAACCACAAAGATGTGGTTGGTTTCCACACAAATTAAATCAACTTTTTATTTAGTTTAAACAAAGAGTTTGGTTGAAATATAAGTTATGAACTATAAAGAAAAAACTAAGAAGAAACTATTGATTATATAACTAAATGCAATCTAAAGAAGGGTTATTCTAATCGATGAAGGAGAGTAAGGTTGTTGTGATCACTTATGTGATAAGGTATGACTCGTGTTATAGGGTATGACTCGTGTCATGGTATTTAGGTAGATGTTAAGCGTTGCTTAGGTTTAGCCATGACCTCTCGGTGCAAGGGTTCTCTTAGGGTGATACTAACGGACTTTCGCTCTTACTAAGTCAACCTTATCAATTTTATACAGTCTATTCACTAGTCTTGGCTTTCACACATAAGGCAAACATATAACAAAAATGAAAAGAATGACTTTTTACTCAAAAAATTCATCGAACATGTAGGATGCACAAGATTAAAGGCAAAAACACCCAATAATTTCTCAATTACTATTTACTACACACAGAAGATCACTCTAAGATTAACAATGACCATTTTTAATAAGAGATTAAACCAATTAAAACAAGATTGAAAGCAAAAACAAGGACTAAGCTAATTAATAAACTAGATTATTACTAAAAAAATTAGAGTTTGATTAAGGGGAAAGTTATGCTAATGAAGGAATTTAAAAATTTAGGGTTTCGTGTCCAAGAGTACATTCTCTAAAATCACTCTATTTATAGATTATTACATAACATAAATAAATAGAGGAGTCTCTATCATCTCTCTATTTATAGTATTTATAATCTATTACCTAACATAGAGAAGTTAAATTCACTATCAATTAGGTTTCTAGGGAAAGAATTTTTTTTTCCACCATAACAAGAAAAAAGAAATCACAAAAATATTAGGAATAACGGTTCTTCATCTCAATCTAATGATAATAACAATAATAATTCTAGTAAAAGTGATATAGATATGCAGGTGAATGGAACGGTGGAAATTACGAGGATGGTAAATTCTTTAGAGAAACAAGGGTTCGAAAATAACCATCTCAAATAGAAGAAGTAAGGTTAGTGAGATGGTGGGAATTTCGCAATTAAATCTTGATTCTATTGTTGAAAAGGATCAACGGATGATGGAGGAAGATATTAATGGAATGCATGGATTACTATTGGGTAAGAAACGTAACCATACTTTATCTTCTAAATCATGCTAAAACTTACAGCTGATGATGTCCTACCTGAAATTCAATAAAGGTTGACAAAACGGTTGTCAGCTATGTTTGTGGACAATGGGCCCACGGAGGCGCTTGGGAAAGAACAAGCGTTTGGATTTGTGGAGTCGCCACCAATTTATTGTGGAAAATTGGAAACCGTTCGAATACCTCGTGCCATGTCAAGACACAAAGTAGTGACATGAACACCAAGAACTCGTTACCCTTAGCATTCTATGTCTAGAATGACTCTCGTGGATACCAATTAACACGGATGTTCACAGAGATCTGGAGTAAGGGGTGAGGGTACGTATTAGGAAGCTCTTTTGATCGAACACCTAATCCCGTCCGCCTCGATAGCGGCCACTACTAATGATTTGGGAAGTTGTCTATACTCGATATATTGTCGAGTATATGCATGCAATGCAACATCCAATAAATTGATCCTAGCATGTGAGAAATTAACTAAGTCGGTGAACAAGTAATTTAACATACAATTGGGTCAAAGTCGGGATTTAAGATTGATTACATGTGAAAACATACAAGTGAAATATAATAAAGAAATACAATAATAAATACAATAATGAAAATTACAATAATTACATCGGATTTAATGATTCATGTCGAAAATACCTTTAAAACGGATAATTTGAGAAAAGAATGAATAAACAAATAAACGAACAGGAATTAGGCGATAATACGAATAATAGTAGATTAATACGTAATCAAATAAACTAAGTCAAGGCAACACGGAGTTCGAGACGGCAAAATCAGCCAGAACAGAACGCAGCAGAGCCGCGCCCTGAAAGAGGCGCAGGCGATTCTTGCTGCGTCTGTTCCTTGGCTTCCTCCGCGTGAAGCCGGAATTGCAAGTCGTTAACGTTCGTTGGTTAATTTAATGATTGATTATATTATTTACTCGGATAGAAGTTATTAACAGATTATTTACATGCGATTAAAGGTCATGAAAGCGATAAACATGGATAAAACCGATTAATACGAATTAATTACAATATTAAAAGGGTTAATTAGTGAATTGAACAAACTAATTAGGTTAAATATGATGGATTAATGATGAACTGATGATAAACATGGTAATAAACAGGTAAGAATATATCAAAGATCGAATTCCAGAAACTCAACATGAATGAATCGAATTTCTACAACCCGGTTTGACTTTAATGACGAAAATACGCAAATATTGGTTATAAGGGATTTAAGTCGGGAATTTAATAACAAATTATATGTTAACGATGATGAACAACATGTTAAATTATCATGTGAACGAGATAAGAACAAACAAAGACGAAAGAAAACAAAATAGACGAAACCAACAGAGGACGAAGGAAGAAGAAGACAAGCAGGAACGGCGGCAACCTCAGGAAGAGGCGCAGCAAGTGCTGCGTCCTTTCCAAGAGGCGCAGCAGTTGCCGCGTCCCTTCTCGACGTCTGCCTCCTGTTAATCCGTAATAAGGGATTTAAACAAAGGGTTTTTAGAAATCGGTTTTAATTGTTTTTTCGACATAAATCTTACAATATGATTACAACAATAAAGAACAATAAATAAAAGAGAGATTTACACCCTCAGACTTACATGTTTGACGAAACGAGATGAACTAAGTTAACGTTTAGTGATGCTCGACTCGAATGTAGACGAAAGTACCCTCGTAAGAGGAAATTAAACAGATTGATTAAGTTGATTAAGTTGATTATTGTGGAGTTGGTCAAATTGGTCGGTCATGCAAAACGAGGCTGGTACTCAGAAGGATCTGAGCTTATGTGGTCGAATGTTCAAGCACGTAGACGCCAAAAAGTAAGAACGTGGTCTAGAATGCAAAGGGAGAAGAGAAGGGCGGACACTCGCGTGAGAAATATGTGAGACCGAAGGTCTCTATTTATACTAATCACGTGGAGGAAGTAGGGTTTTCGGAGAAACTTTGAAAGTGAATCTCGAAAAGATATGAAAAGATACGAAAAATACGCAGAAAAGGACTTGGGAAGAGGCGCAGCACCTGCTGCGTCCTTTCCCAAGTGGTTTCCTCCTGCGGAAGAAAAATTTCCGTGTTTAGTTTATGGAATAACGGAATAATTTTGGTTTTCCTTAATATTTTGTGTGAATATTACGGGAAATTGTTTACCAAAGATTAAAAGATTTATAAAATATGGAATAGAAATATCCGGAACATTCCGGAACATTCCGACTCGGTTTCAGAAAATGAAGACGGTTTTAGGCCCGGACTCCAAATGTACTCTAATTACTGCCAAAACGACCGTATCATCACGTAGATGACAATTAAGAGGTAGACACAGGTGTTTAGAAATCACTTGACGATAAACTTACGAACTGTCACAAATCGTTCCGCGTACCAAACATACGGCCCAATCATCACCGGGTGGTTTGCGGGAGGTGCAGAAATGAGGTATCTACAGAACCCCCACTTTGACTGAGGCTTGGACAAGGCGAAAGTCAAATTATAGCCATCAGGCCAATCGAAGATTACAACCTGACAAATATGGTGACGCGAGGCGGCTCAAGGGGTCTGAGCCAAGGACCTGTCGTCGGGAACATTTTAGAGTCTGTCGACTATCGGGGAGGGTCGTTTAAAGTCCATTAGACTACGTAAGGAGGCTCGCCAGCCATAAGAAGAGATCATACCTGAAATTCTTTGAAACCCAGGGGAAAACAAAACACGATATTGGGAGAAGACAGCAGGACACAGTCTGGAACCGCTGGGAGAAATCTGCTTGTGTTCAGCTTCAAACAAACTTCGGAAGGATTTGGGGTCGATGTTGATCTCCATGTCTCGAGAGAGAATGACTGTCGGTCGTGAACTCTCGTTGGGGGAACATAATCGGGAACTGATCTCCATGTCTCGAGAGGGAATGTCTATCCATGTACTCTCGCTGGGGGAACATAATCAGGAACTGATCTCCATGTCTCGAGAGGGAAAGTCTATCCGTGTACTCTCGCTAGGGGAACAAAATAAACGCGTGTCGAAACACCTGTCAAAGAAGGAATGCTCGTTGTGACAAGCTAGGTCTTGGATAAAAAAAAAGGCGATAATTTGTTGTTGGCTTGGAAGAGGTGGATCCGGGCAAAGAATATACGTCAAACGGACCAAATATGCGATGTAGCATCAAGGAAGAGGCGCACCAAAGATGGGCCCACAAAATAACGAACTTATAACGAATTTTTGAAAATTCGTATGAAGGGAAGCTGAGGAAGAGGCGCAACAAGAGCTGCGTCCCTTGGAAGAGGCGCAGCACCCGCTGTGTCTATTCCTGGATGTGTCTTTTCTACGTAAAAACCCGATGAAACAGAGGGTTCATTTCATTATTTCGAAACATAAAATCTCAATTTCTCTCTCAAATTCCAACCATTTCCGTCAAAATGTGATCCAAAAGCTTGCATTTGCCATGACTAATCGAGGTATGTGTATCAATCTTGCATTTATCTTCCGTATTTGATCAAATGGGATGGACAAAATTAGGGTTTTCGACCCTAATTAGTCGAAAATTTGGGGCTTTTCCCCCAAACGATCTTGCTTTGCGAAATTGACTTTGTAAATGGCTAATTGGTAATATAAGGATCATAACCATGTATTTGTTTCGAATTTTCGTTAAGTTTTGAGCATTTGAGTGAAATTGAGACGGTTTCACAGCTAAACCGTAAATTGCTTCAAAAATAGCCTTAGGATGTCCCATTTGTGATGAAACTCGATATTTGGAATCATTGTGTTATGGGTAAACTTCCTACCATCTCAGAATTTTGGTTGGTGATGGCTTTTTCAGGACACTTTCTAGGGCATAATCGTCGTTATAACGAAATGTTGTCGAAATTCCGACTCGAACCCATGACTAGGCTTCAACTTAGGCTTGATTTGACCCAAATTACCACAGGAGCGGACGAGTTTGTGGGAAAATTGCCAAAGATGGCGAGAAAAGAGCGATTTCAGGGCTCCGAAAACCCGAAAATCCCCTAATCAAGGCTTGTCGTCACTTGACGCGCCCTAAATTTACTTTAATTTTACAGGTGATGAGGCTTCTACGTCAAGGAGAGCTCCCATGGACGTGGACACTGCCGTCGACCCTTTTCAGGTGCTTGAGGAGGCGTTGGAGGAGGCTTTCACTGCCGCGGTGATGGCTGCTGAGGATGAGGTCCTAGAGGAGGAGGAGGAGGCCCCGAGATGGGCCAACGTTGGATGAGGTGGTCGCCAGCTGAGGGGAGCACCTGCGTGGGCTGAGACCTGGGACAGTAGGCACCCGCTTTAGGCTACGGAGGGTCACCTGTCCTACAAGACGGTGAAGAGCTTGGTAAGTAGAACTCATAACTCTTCATTCATCTGCTTTCATTTATGTTTGTCATTCCTTTCCTTCTTCATTTGAGCTAAAGATAGCTTTTGTTTCGAATCCAAATAGGAGGCCGGAACATCAGGTCGTTCTCGGGCTACACGACGGCGATGGGGTGCTACGAGAGGCTATCGGCTGAGGAGCGAGCTATGATCGATCGGGGAGCGTTCGGCGCCTTGGTGCAGGCTTGGAGGGATATTACGAGGAGGAAGCTTCGGGCCAACCTCAGTCTCGTCCGAGCTTTCTTGGACCGATTTTGGGACACGACCTCCACGTTTCACATGCCTTTTGGTGAGGTGGGGGTCACGTTGGAGGATTACGGCATGATTTCTGGTCTGCCGTCTGGGACTGAGGTGGTGGAGTTTTCGAAGACAGCCATGAGGGTTGACTCGGCGGAGGCTAGGACGCTGATCGGTTGGAACTTGGCGCCGAAGGCGACTGCGGTACCAGGCTTGGTGTCTAGTTCTTACGTGCGGGACTACTTCGCGGATAATACCCCGGCGTTGGTGGTGAACGAGGGGAGGGAGACGGCTCCTCCTCCCTGCACTGCAGAGCAGAGAGTCCGCTTGTGGCTCTGGTGGTTTCTGTCTTCGATCTACCTCGGAGACAAGGGGGAGAGGCTTTCGACGAAGCTTCTTCCTTTTATTTCTGACCTGAGCGACCTAGGCCGTTGGGACTGGGTCACTGCTGGCTTTGCGGTCCTCATCTGCTTCATGAGGGGCATGGTTCGTCCGGAGTTGAAGGAGAAGGGGACTTCTCCTGCTGCTGTCGGCCCTGGACTGCTGTTGGAGGTATGAACCTTCACTTCATTTCACGAAAGATCATTCCATTTTCTTACCAAATCATGAAAGATCGTTATTGATTATCTTGATTTACAGACGTGGGTGTACTCCTACTTTCCGGGCCTCGCGCCCAAGAGGACGGAGCCGGTGGAGAAGGTCTATCCTGTTGTGAGGGATTGGGCGAATGTGCCGCACGAGGAGTCGGCGTTCCTTCCACGACGTCTGTCGGCGGGAGGTGAACGCTCTTCAGCTGGACGGCGTGAGTATTTCACCTTACATTTGTCTGTGTTTCTTTCTCCTACTTTTAGAACTGATCATAAGAATGACCCTTCGTTTGTTTTTCTAGTGGGTGCCCAGGCCTTGGGAGGAGTACGCTGGCGCTCCTCCTTTCATGTCTGAGGTCCTTCAGCGTAGGAGCTCGAGCCAGCTGCTGTTGAGGACGTCGATGGGTCCTGTGTGGTACTTGGGTGAGCGCTTGGCTCGTCAGTGCTCCCAGGACGTCTTGATGATTACCATCGATCCCCCTTGGACGATGTTTAGGGAGCCTTCTGAGGCTGAGAGGGAGGCTGACATGGCTGGCGTCAGTGGCGACGCCCTCCTTCTTCCTGGTGAGGACTACTCGGCGTTCCTCTACGGGAGGTTGGCGTACTGGTCGGTTGTGGTAAGTGCTTTACCCTCTTTCATTTTTAATTGTTTGAGCATGTAATGAAAGATCATCGGTTAGCGGAAGTCATCTGATCTTGCAGGAGGTCGAGGCGGCGGGCATCAAGGCCCCAGATTACCCCGAAACCCTTGAGTACACCGACACGACGGGGATGACGACGATCTCCGAGCTGCGTGACTTTGACGTGGCGGTGAGAGAAGCTGGCCTGGACGAGTGGCAGCATCTTATTCGGAGGGTGAGCCTTCTAACTCGTGTAATTTTTGCGTAAGAATGCATTTGCTCAAGTTTGTCCAATCGCTAAGAATATTTCTTATGAAATGTAGGTTGCACCATCCCGGTTCGTGGCTTTGTGAAGGGTAGCCAACCGGCTACGGGCTACTGCCGTCGAGGCACTTGCTGGTGGCCGAGGACGTCAGGTATGAACCTTCCGTTTTGTTTTTGAATTTTCCAATCTTCCTTTATGCTTGAGATGATTGACATGAGCCAGTTCTTGTTGTTTGCAGAGGGAGCGCGAGCTGGAGTGAGAGCTTGCCCAGTCCCGAGAGGAGACGGCTCGCCTGCTGAGGGAGCTCGAGGTCCGCGACGCCGAGGTTGCTGCTCTCGAGGCGAGAGTTGCTGAGCTAGACGGCGACCAACAGTAGCTTCCGTGTTGCTTCTTGTTTTTTTGGTTGTATTTTGTACATTTATACATTTTGGACCCACTTTTGGACACTTGGATCTCGTTTTAGGGCTCGAGCCCCCAGTTTGGTGTACATATCCCCTTTTGGTTGTATATATGATGGCCTGCGTGCCTTTGCTGCCGGTTGCTTTGTTTGTACCTGCAGGTTAGCTTTGAACAGGTTTGGTAGATGATGGTTTACGCCGTCATGCTGCCGGAATTTACACAGAAACCTCATAGAACATATATTTTTACAAATGGCCTAAATTAGCGCCAAACAATGACTCGAAAATGCAAAAAATTATGACCAGAAATGCAAAAATTTGGTCGGAAATAGCAAAATTTTGGTCGGAGATGACCGGACGGTAGGGAGGGTTATCCCCTAAAAAAAGAAAAAAGAAAAACATATAAGTTTGAAGTGGGGAGTGAAATGATTCCCCAAAAAGAAAATTAAAAAAGAGATGTACAAGTGTGCTAAAATGACAAAAATGTCAATATCGCCTCGAGATGCGTGCCTGCAAAATTAGGAAACACGAAATATCGCAACCTGGCGCATTTACCAAAATAATAACCCGCATGAATAGGAAATTATTCGTTAAAGAATTTAGGAAAGATCCAACGCGGAAAATCACAGGAAAAGTGCTAAGGAAGAGGCGCAGCAAGAGCTGCGTCCCTTCGAAGAGGCGCAGCACCTGCTGCGCCTGTTCCCCAGTGCGTCCGTTCTGGCGGATTTTAGGAAACAACTTCTAGTATAAATAGAGACGACGAGGGAGGTTTTATTCACATAATTCTTCCGTCTTTCTTCGTCTTATTACACAAAACTCCCAAAATAAGCCTACATCATGAATACTCTTGAAATTCGTCTAAAAGAATGGACAAATGAGTTCTCCAGTGTGGAGAAGCATGACATGGGTGCTTATAATTTTGGAGCACTTTTGAGCTTGAAATTGATCAAGGTAGTCAAACCGTTCCTGGATGCTTGTCTTGACTATTGGGACCCTAATTATCACGTATTTACCTTTCCTGGAGGCGACATTTGCCCATTTCCCGAGGAGATTGCTGCGATTGGTGGTTGGGATCCAGAACATTTGCCTGTTATTCCCTCCACTGCTCAAGGGTATAAGAATAAGTTTAGAGACTTGTTTGGATTGGCCAGAGTTGATGTTGACCGTCTTGTGACTTCTAAAGGAGTGCGAATGTTGGATTTCATCGATCGCTTCATCAATAGGGTTGATCCCACTCTCTCTTATGTTGCAAGGCGAAGGGCATTCGGATTTTGCCTATTACATGTGTATGTCCTTCAAGGGCATGTCGATGAGGACATGAGGGGCGACCCTCGTCTCTTGAGCCTGATTGAGCAAATGGAGCTGCGCAGGAGCCCAGCTTGTCTGTGTTTAGGAGAGATCCTATTGGGCTTGGATAACAGGAAAGCCAATCGCGACCTACCTTACTTGGGAAGTCCCATTATTTTGCAGGTAAAAGAAACTTTTTCTTTCTTCTTCTTTCTTTTTTTTTTTGTTCTTTTTTTTCGTTTTTTTTTTCGTTTTTTTTTAATACCTGCTTTTGGTAGGTCTGGCTTATGGAGCGTCTTCGATTGATCGAGCCCCCAGTTTATATTCCTGCTTACCATGCTCGCTCAATTGCAATGAGGACCAGGCTTTACATGGTGGACTTCACTCGAGTGTGCAATTATTGGGAAAATAAACTGAAGAGTGAAGATGGCCCCTTAATCAGATGGATCGTACCATGGTGGCATCTTAAATCTGTCACTGGAGTATCTTCCCTGGATCCTACCCGATCTGTTCGCATTCCCGGCTTGGAGTTTATGATATGCATTTTTTCGGAGAGGTTGATGAGGCAGGTTGGATTGAAGCAGAGGATCCCGAAGCTTGACACTGTTCCGCAGACTGCCGTGGCGCTTACTACTGAGAGTCGAAGAGAATGGGCCATCAAATGGGCTCAGAGGAACATTTGGTTCTTGAATTCTTCTGTCAGTGCTCTATGGGTGTCAGATTCCTATATGCAGTGGAGGAAAGCTACCACTCCGGAGGAACGGGAGAGACTGAGGAAGCGTGAACCTGTTGACTACAAGGTTCGCGAGGTGGAAAAGAAGAAGGAGAAGCATCTGACTGAGGGAGAGGAAGAAGCCGGGTTTCGAGTTGTTCATCCTTCGAAGAAACCGAAGACTTCTCCTGCCGTCGAGATGGTGGTTGAAAAGAATGGCAAAGCAAGACCACGAGAGAGACCATTGGTGATTAGGTCGGAAGTGGCGCAAGAGCGTCCGGCTCGAGGTCGTGACAAGAAGTATGACAAAAATGACAAAGGCAAAGGGAAAATGGAAGAGTGGCCTAAATCTTTATTATTAGTTATTATTATTATTGTAATTGATGCGTGTCTAAAATATGATGTTTTACACCCTCTTTTACACGCATTTCAGAGCTCAAATTTGTAGTTTATTCTACTATTTTCCCTATTTCCGTCAACTTTCGTGTTTTTGTATAAAATTGCAGAAATGTGAAGAATCCGGCGGAAATCGAGCCGAATCCGTCCCTAAGTACTTAGCATTGCATTTGACATGGAGTAAAGACTCGAGAAGCGAACTTGGCGCACATTTCAAGGCCTGAAAGATGTATTTGTGAGAGTTTTAGAAGCGGATTACCAGCTACAGTGGTCTATAGACTGACCTACATAGTCTATAGACTGTCAGAATGCTTCTCGACATTGCAGCCTTATTCAGATGGCTATATCTCGAGTTCTAAATCTGATAATCAAGTGATTCCAATTGGAGGTGAAAGCTTATCCTCTTATCTTTCCAACGCCGTGTAAAACGCCTGATTTGACCAAGTAACGAAGAAATGGCAGCTGTTCTAAGATCGGTGCGCGCTGTAGGAATTATCAGAAGCTCCTGTACAGTGCATCTTGGTCGATCGACTGGTGCCAGTGGTCGATCGACCACCCCACGAGTTGACGCGCAAATTAAAAGACGAGGAAGCCCATTGTAATTAGTTTTAGGAATAAGGGTTTTAAGTGACATTTCTATATAACGTAACCCCTTCCTATTCATCCCCCGTACTACTAAGAGAATAAAAATTCTCAAAAGTTTTCCCTCCAAACTCCACCTACTTATATAAGGAAAGAAATAAAATTTTCCTATTAAACTATGATCTTTAAAGCATGACTTTTTTTATTAAATTCTAAATTATAATTATATAATGTTTTAATCAAAATAAAATAAAAGGAGTATAAAATTATAAAATACAAAATCGTTAATTTTTCTTCGAAAATGACTTAATGCATACTTAAACTATATAAAAAAATAAAATAATATTATTATCTACGTGAAAAAACTCATTAAGATAATTTAAGCAAAGTTATAAAATAAAATGATTAACTTTATGTTAAATAACAATTCATGACATACTACGTTTTTTTTCTCATATTAAAATACAATTAGGTAAAATATAAAAATTTGAAGGTATAAAATTTTGAATGAATCCTCCTATATACTAAGAGAATAAAATTCTCCAAAGTTTTCCTCCAAAAAGGTATCAAGCTAAATAAGAAAACAAAAATACTTCTTTCTTTAAATTATTATCATTTCATCAAAATATAAACTTTTAATCAAATAATAATATTTTCTTTGAAAATCTAAATTATAATATTTTAATTAAAGAAGATAAATTCACTATAATTTTATAAACTGTAAATTTCTAAATTTTTGTTATGTATTATTATATATGAGAGAATGACTTGACACATTTTGTATAAAGCAAATATTAAACTGATATAATTAGCTTTATCACAAAAAAAAATCATTAACATAATTTGAGAAAATTTATTATTTGTAATCATTAGTTTTATGTTAAAGAATAAATTCATTAAACATATTTTATAACTTTACTAAATTCTCTTGATTAGTTCATAGTTCATTTTTTTCTCATATCGAAATTCGATGAGGTATATGAAAAATATGAAAAATTAATAATGTATCAATTTAAAATAATTAAATAATAACTAAAAATAAAACCTCTATATATACCGCAAATGTGCGGGATTTACACTATTAAATACCAATAGTATAATTGTTATATTCTCTAATATCCCTATCTAAAAAACCGCGCATTTGTGCGGGATCTATACTAGTTTATCATCATTAATTAGTTTGATATACCTAGTTTACAGTTTACAGTTTTCATTAATTTCAATAAAAGTATTTCTTTTGGCATTCGGATTCTTCTTCCTGTTTTACGGTATTCTTCTGTTTCTTTATTCAAATTCATTGCTTTAGTTCTTCCATGGTTTAGAGTTGCTAGTTAGATTTCCCAAAGCCAATTTATCGTTTCATGTTAGTTAATTACTTAGTTAATTCAATTATGAATTCAATTGCTTTATTTGTTAATCTTAATGTTATTATTATCATCATTATGAGTAGCTAAACACCCTTTGCTAAGATGTAGGGGATCTATGGCATAGATGGCGTTAGAACAAGTTACCCCGAATTAGGGCTTGGTCGATCGACTGGCTTTACTAGTCGGTCGACTGAGCCGGTTAGTCGATCGACTGGGGTAGCTGGTCGATCGACTGACTTCGTGTCTGATTAGCACCGTATAATTCATTAAGTGCAATATTTAACAATGAGACCGAGATGAGACTTGTTAGATGCTTAGTTTTGACCAACCCGTAGATCGAAAAATAGGGAAGGGCATTAATTAACGAGTTGAGACGACTAAATTGATGAGATCGAGAGATAATGTAATTTAGGCTTTGGGAATCACTAATCGGGGCGAGAGCTAGCATTAGTGAGACTTAGGGACTGGTAGCATAGGCCGAAAGGAGCTACCAGTTAACTTGGACCGAGAGGACTTGTTTTACCCATCCTATATGACTGTATTTCGGCCTTACCTAGGATTATGTGCCATCGTAGCTATAGTGAACCGACCGTCTTAGCATTTCTTTTATCATTGTTTACATCTTTTGCAACTTTTATTTATTTATTTAGTTTATGTTATTAGTTTTAGAATTAATTCACATCAAAACCCTCCCTCACTGTCACCGATAGACTGAAATATAAAGCAACTATTATCTCCCTACCTCCCTGCGGATCGATCCTTACTACCACTTGCTAGTTGTAGTTTGGTTTTATAAATATTATTTTTGGTGCACACAACGACAGTATCAAATTTGGGCGCCGTTCTTGGGGAGGCAGCGCTAGTTTTAGTTGTTTTTTATTTTAGTCTGTGTTTCGCCTCAAGGGAAGACTGAGTACCTTGAGGCAGTTCTTACCATCTCCTCTAGTGTTGTTTTGTTAGATCCTACAGGTCCTATCTACAGTACTTCAGAAGGGTCCGCCCATGTTCCATTCTCAGGAGCAGCAGGTGGAGTTTTGTGGGAGATGTGGCGGAGGGGGACACATAGTTGATGCATGCAGGAGCCTTATGGAGAAGATGTTCGCTTTTCATTGATTTAAGCATGACAATACGTATAATTACGCTCCTACTTCACCGCATCAACCATATGTGCCTCCTTATGTAGCCCCACCACCATCCACTCCGTCACAGCAAGAGTCGAATAATGAAGTTGCAGAGTTGACAAGTCTAGTGCAGCTGCTTATGGTGGAGGTACAGAAAACTAATGCGGCGAATGAGGTCTCAATCACGGAGCTGAAATTTCAATTTGCTACATCAGATAAAAATGCAGCTGAGATACCGAGTCAATTTCACTCTCTGAATCAGCGTATTGAGACCGTACATGCAATGACGCTGAGGAGCGGGTCTACCCTTGATGGGCCCGCTATTGTAGAAGATGTTCCCGAAGTGATGGTTGAGCAAAGTAGAAAAGTGGCTGAAAAAGGGAAGAAAAACAAAGGCGTGAAAAAGACGAACAGCAGCGCATTTGGTCGATCGACCACCTTACCCGGTCGACCGACCACCACTGTTCACCCAGAAATCAAGTCTGACCATTCTGACAATATTGGGAGAAACGACCTTGGTCGATCGACCGACCCCGCTGGTCGATCGACTGAGGATGCTGCTGATGATGAGCCATTTCGTCTTCCAATGCCAGATAACTTGAGGGATTTCTTGTTTCGGGGTGAGACGACTCCAAAATTATCAAGACAAGATCCAAATGCTGATGGGTCGGTTCCGATTCCAAAGTATGACCCTATGACGATTAATGGTTCGTTCCTGAGACGGTCTGAAGAAGGTTCGAGTTACAACAAGGACAAAGTAGTGGATTTTCAGCCTAAGTCCACTGATGCCGGTATGAGAGACCTAGAGGAAAGGGCAAAGCTACTTCTGACAGCCCCATATCCGGAGAGACTGGTGCCAACCAAAGATGAGGTAACATTCGGTAAATTCAAAGATTTAGTGCGTAGTCTTAATGTGCAAATACCTTTCTTAGAGCTAGTTAATCAAGTACCTGCATATATGAAGTTCATGAGGCAGTTGCTAGCTAAGAAAAGGTCTTTGAATATTGTCGAGTCTGTGCAATTAACTGAGGAGTCTAGTTCATACTTAACTCACTCCGCTGCTCGTAAACTGTCTAACCCAGGTATTTTCTCTGTCCCCTGTAATATTGGTACCTTTTCAATTGAGAAGGCATTATGTGATTTAGGGGCTAGTGTCAGTGTTATGCCTTTGAGTCTGGCTAAGAAATTGGGATTGACCAGATTTGCTATTACTGACATGACTGTCCAAATGGCTGACTGGTCTGAGATGCGGCCGATAGGTGTTTTAGAGAATGTGCCCGTGCAAATTGGGAAGTTCTTTTTCCCCGTTGACTTTGTTGTTTTGGACATTCCCGAAGATGTCAACACCCCAATTAATTTGGGAAGACCATTTCTGCACACTGTTGGTGCAGTAATTGATGTGGGGGAAAGAACTTTGACCTTTAAGGTAGGGAAACACTCTATTATGTTTGCCAAATCCCCTAGGAAGAAAGATCCTATGTGGTCAGTTACTTCTAATGTGATTTCTGAAAAGAAATCTTATTTTGTGCTTTCTGATATACCCACTTTAGTACCTGTGCCTATTCCTGTTGTGACACCTCCGCCCCAGATTGGGAGCAAATTGGAGGACAATTCTTCGGTTTTGGACATTGCAGGAAATGGTTTGGGGAAGGAAGAGTCGTTCATTGCTCCAGCTGTGAAGGAGCCAATCGTTCAGAGAGGCGGTTTGGGATGTCTGAGCTATGCAACTGACGAGAAGCCAGATGAGGAGCCCAAGAAGAAGGAGCCAGTCAAAATTTCGAAGTCAGATCTTGAGTGTGAGGAGCTAGAAGATGATGGCCATGCTTGGGAAGATGCTAGAGATGATCCATTGAGTATTCCAGTCGGAGTAGAGTGGAGTCCAGCTTCTGAGATGAGCACTGCGGAAGCTACTTCATGTAGACAGAAGCCTTGGTCGGAGATTTTCCGCAGTTTTCGTTGATCTATGCGTTTCTTAGACCTTTTAAAGACTATTTTACTGCTTTTAGACTATTTATCGTTTTTCGTGTGCGCGAGACTTCGCATTTTACTAAGTTTGCTTAGAATTTAAATACCTTAGTCTATTACTTAGGGTTTTGTGCAATTTTGGGCGCGTTATTATGTGCACTTGCAGGTATTAAGACCTTATTAACTCAATTTATTGAGTTAATTCGTGAATAGAAATTGTTCACGTCAGGTAACTTGGTCGATCGACTGGGTAGAGTTGTCGATCGACTGACCTTCGCAGCACAGAGGCTACTATTCCAGGTAACTTGGTCGATCGACTGGCTAGAGCGGTCGATCGACCACTGTAGCTGCTATACCTCGTTCTTTTAATTAATTCTTTGCACATAATTACCGTTTCCATTTTGTTTTCTCGGATAATGCGCAGTATGTTTTGTCTTTTAGGTACCTTATGGTAGCACTGCTGGCTACTGAAACCTCCTAGCTCACGCTGGTTTGGGGAGGTTTCCTTTTGCACTTAAAATCTTGTGAGTTTCTAAGTCTTACTTTCATGTCTTGTTTAGTTTTACCGCAAAATCCCATTTCCTTTGTTTATCTCATTACATGATTTTACACAATGAGGACATTGTGTGATTTGGTTTGGGGAAGGGTTTTGCGTCGCATTTGCATTGTTTTTATTGCATTTCAGTTGCACGTTTACATTTTTGGCTTGCATTGTTTATTTCATTTCCCGTATATATACAAAAATTCAAATTCAAAAATTCAATCAAAAAAATTGAAAAAATTCGAAAAAATTCAAAAAATGCACGTTTATTTTAGCATGTAGGTCGAGTCGGAACGGTAGTAGTTCAATTATGACAGTGCATTTGCAACTGTTTATGCCTAAGCCGTGCTTAATTGACATGTTATTAGTAGAATCATTTACATACCTACGAGTTTTTGTTAAAATATTTGCTGGATTATAGACTTGACCTGAATTTTGGCAACCTACTTATAATTTCTAAGGATTAGAGCTCATATAACTGGTGTCATTTGTGACCAGTTTCATGTAGGATTGTGAGTAGTTACTCCTTACATATCATGTATCATTAATTTGCACATTTATGAAATTCAGATGCTTTTTGCCTGCATACATTCGGGTTAGTGGTTGGTGTCACATGCAGGGAGGTGCTTACAATTTCCCCTTTATTTCATTTTTACCTATTGAACTCCACATTAGCCAAATTTGCATGTTGACTCTTAGCTACATCCAATTTAGCCTGCCTTGTCAAGCTAGTATAATGTATGCTTTTGCGGTATAAAATTTATTGTGCCAAGTTTGGTCTGTATTGCGTTATTTGGAGATGGTAGAAAAGAAATAAGGAGGATGAAAACAAAAAGAATTGGAAAATGAAAAAACGTGAAAAAGAAAGAAGAAAAAAAAAAAAAGTTGAAAAAATTAAAAAAAAAAAGGAGAACAATGATGAAAGAAAGAACCGTGAAAGGAAAAGATGTTGTTTGTAGATGGTTTCACTCCTATGCTTTATTTACATTTATTGAGGAGTATTTTCAGTTCGGTTTGGTGAGTTTTGTGCCAAATGAAGGGCATTGTGCTTAATTCTATAATTGAGTAAGAATGGATATTGTTATATGGTTTTGTTTAGGTACTAGCTTGATCACCTATACCTCCACATTCCCATAAATGTTTTGCCTTTTCTTACCCATTGCCTCACTTTACTATATTTTTGTAAGCCCTCGGCTGTGACAGGACCTTGTTTAGTTGGAATGTATGTACGATAGTTAGAATTGTCTATCATATTAGTTGCACGCATGATTATGTGGATCGTAGTCTAGGTGAGCGGCTATTTCTCTTCTTCTCTTACACATATATACTTACCCTTTGCTTCATGAGAGAAGAGTGACCCGTGAGAGTCCAATTTTAAAGGTCCTGCAAGGTCGACAGTTCAGCAATTTTTAACAACTACATAACACATTTGCATGATTCACTTTGCTAATCGATTGTTGATTTGTAGCATTAAATTGGTTTGGGCTTTACAGTTTGCATTTCGCTCTGAGATTGAAATCGTTCCATTAGGTTCTAAGATCGAGTCTAGTTCTTGCTTGGGGACAAGCAAGGGTTTGGTTTGGGGAAGTTTGATGCGTGTCTAAAATATGATGTTTTACACCCTCTTTTACATGCATTTCAGAGCTCAAATGTGTAGTTTATTCTACTATTTTCCCTATTTCCGTCGACTTTCGTGTTATTGTATAAAAGTGCAGAAATGTGAAGAATCCGGCGGAAATCGAGCCGAATCCGTCCCTAAGTACTTAGCATTGCATTTGACATGGAGTAAAGACTCGGGAAGCGAACTTGGCGCGCATTTCAAGGCCTGAAAGATGTATTTGCGAGAGTTTTAGAAGCGGATTACCAGCTACAGTGGTCTATAGACTGACCTACATGGTCTATAGACTGTCAGAATGCTTCTCGACATTGCAGCCTTATTCAGATGGCTATATCACGAGTTCTAGGTCTGATAATCGAGTGATTCCAATTGGAGGTGAAAGCTTATCCTCTTAGTTTTCCAACGCTGTGTAGAACGCCTTATTTGACCAAGTAACGAAGAAATGGCAGCTGTTTTAAGATCGGTGGGCGCTGCAGGAATTATCAGAAGCTCCTGTACAGCGCATCTTGGTCGATCGACTGGTCCCAGTGGTCGATCGACCACCCCACGAGTTGACGCGCAAATTAAAAGACGAGGAAGCCCATTGTAACTAGGTTTAGGAATAAGGGTTTTACGTGACATTTCTATATAACGTAACCCCTTCCTATTCATCCCCCGTACTACTAAGAGAATAAAAATTCTCAAAAGTTTTCCCTCCAAACTCCACCTACTTATATAAGGAAAGAAATAAAATTTTCCTATTAAACTATAATCTTTAAAGCATGAATTTTTTTATTAAATTCTAAATTATAATTATATAATGTTTTAATCAAAATAAAATAAAAGAAGTATAAAATTATAAAATACAAAATCGTTAATTTTTCTTCGAAAATGACTTAATGCATACTTAAACTATATAAAACAATAAAATAATATTATTATCTACGTGAAAAAAACTCATTAAGATAATTTAAGCAAAGTTATAAAATAAAATCATTAACTTTATGTTAAATAAAAATTCATGACATACTACGTTTTTTTTCTCATATTAAAATACAATTAGGTAAAATATAAAAATTTGAAGGTATAAAATTTTGAATGAATCCTTCTATATACTAAGAGAATAAAATTCTCCAAAGTTTTCCTCCAAAAAGGTATCAAGCTAAATAAGAAAACAAAAATACTTCTTTCTTTAAATTATTATCATTTCATCAAAATATAAACTTTTAATCAAATAATAATATTTTCTTTGAAAATCTAAATTATAATATTTTAATTAAAGAAGATAAATTCACTATAATTTTATAAACTGTAAATTTCTAAATTTTTGTTATGTATTATTATATATGAGAGAATGACTTGACACATTTTGTATAAAGCAAATATTAAACTGATATAATTAGCTTTATCAAAAAAAAAAAATCATTTTTTTTAAAAAAAAAAAAAAAAAAAAAAAAAAATCATTAACATAATTTGAGAAAATTTATTATTTGTAATCATTAGTTTTATGTTAAAGAATAAATTCATTAAACATATTTTATAACTTTACTAAATTCTCTAGATTAGTTCATAGTTCATTTTTTTCTCATATCGAAATTCGATGAGGTATATGAAAAATATGAAAAATTAATAATGTATCAATTTAAAATAATTAAATAATAACTAAAAATAAAACCTCTATATATACCGCAAATGTGCGGGATTTACACTATTAAATACCAATAGTATAATTGTTACATTCTCTAATATCCCTATCTAAAAAACCGCGCATTTGCGCGGGATCTATACTAGTTTATCATCATTCATTAGTTTGATATACCTAGTTTACAGTTTACAGTTTTCATTAATTTCAATAAAAGTATTTCTTTTGGCATTCGGATTCTTCTTCCTGTTTTACGGTATTCTTCTGTTTCTTTATTCAAATTCATTGCTTTAGTTCTTCCATAGTTTAGAATTGCTAGTTAGATTTCCCAAAGCCAATTTATCGTTTCATGTTAGTTAATTACTTAGTTAATTCAATTATGAATTCAATTGCTTTATTTGTTAATCTTAATGTTATTATTATCATCATTATGAGTAGCTAAACACCCTTTGCTAAGATGTAGGGGATCTATGGCATAGATGGCGTTAGAACAGGTTACCCCGAATTAGGGCTTGGTCGATCGATCAAGCTTAACTAGTCGGCGACGAGCTTGATTAGTCGATCGATCCGGGTAGCTGGTTGATCGACTGACTTCGTGTCTGATTAGCACCGTATAATTCATTAAGTGCAATATTTAACAATGAGACCGAGAGGAGACTTGTTAGATGCTTAGTTTTGACCAACCCGTAGATCGAAAAATAGGGAAGGGCATTAATTAACGAGTTGAGACGACTAAATTGATGAGATCGAGAGATAATGTAATTTAGGCTTTGGGAATCACTAATCGGGGCGAGAGCTAGCATTAGTGAGACTTAGGGACTGGTAGCATAGGCCGAAATGAGCTACCAGTTAGCTTGGACCGAGAGGACTTGTTTTACTCATCCTATACGACTGTATTTCGGATTTACCTAGGATTATGTGCCATCGCAGCTATAGTGAACCGACCGTCTTAGCATTTCTTTTATCATTGTTTACAACTTTTGCAACTTTTATTTATTTATTTAGTTTATGTTATTAGTTTTAGAATTAATTCACATCAACCCCCCCCCCCCCCCTCTCACTGTTACCGATAGACTGAAATATAAAGCAACTATTATCTCCCTACCTCCCTGCGGATCGATCCTTACTACCACTTGCTAGTTGTAGTTTGGTTTTATAAACATTAGTTTTGGTGCACACAACGACAGACATCAGTAATAAGAAGGTGGGGTTTTTAGAATCCTAGCCTATTTATTTTTATTATGTAACGTACTATTATTAGGAATGAAATAAAAGAGGTTGATTGGTTATGAAACCGTTGTGGTTTTCTTTTCATTATTCTTGTCGAATTTCAAGTACATTTGCAAATGTCCTTCTATTTGCATTTATAATAATTAAATGGGTTGTATCCCGTGAAGGATTGCCTACGTATTCATTAAAAAATGAAATCAAACCCTTGCGCGTAGTTCGAGTAAATGTAAAAGAATAATTGTTCTAAGTAAGAGCTTGTAATGAACTTTAGAAAATAAGCATGTGCTTTACTTACTCCGAAAATGCAATTTAGTTTATTTGATGATATGAGAATGACAAATTGTCAAAATGCAAGAGCAAGATGACATTAGCTTGATTCAGCTTGGCCAGAGGCCGTTTATTTCGTGCCACAGGAGCGACGCGTGAGGTCACGCGAGGCGCGTTTTTGCTCCTATTCTAAGCATAGTAACGTTTCAATTGGTCAAGGTTCCTTGGGTTGAAAAATTCGTTCCCGTCTAGGTCTGTGATCCTAACCGAACCCCCTAGAAGTATGGACTTGACTAGGAATGGCCCGGCCCAATTGGGTTTGAATTTTCCTCGTGGATCGACAGGTAAAAGAGCCCTAATTGATTTGAGGACCAAGTCTCCTTCTTTGATGTTCCTTGGCTTAGCCCTTTTGTTGAAGGCTCACTTGATAAGCGCCTGATATGTTTTCACATTATATAATGCACTTAACCTTCCTTCATCCAGAAGGATGAGTTCTTCATATCTATCCCTCTTCCACTCGGCTTCGGGTATTTGACTTTCGAGTAAAATACGCAAGGATGGTATTTCTAGCTCGACTGGTAGTACGGCTTCCATGTCGTAGGTCAAATAGAAAGGAGTAGCCCCAGTGGGCGTCCTAACGGATGTACGGTATCCCCATAAAGCAAAGGGTGTCTTGCTTGGCCAATCTCTATAATTGTCAATCATTTTTTTGAGAATCGTGACAACGTTTTTGTTTGTTGCCTCTACTGCGCCATTGGTTTGTGGTCTATATGGCGAGGAGTGGTGATGCTTGATTTTGTACTTGGCTAGCAATTGTTCAGTCTCAGCTTGGAAATATGACCTATTGTCACTGATGATCTCATGTGGGCAACCATATCGACAGATGATATTGGTTTGTATGAACTTTGCCACGTTCTTGGCTGTGAGACTGGTGTAGGAAGCCGCTTCTACCCATTTGATGAAATAATCGATTGCTACTAGGATGAAACAGTGACCTCCTGTTCCGGCTAGAGTGATTTTGCCGATGATGTCAATTCCCCAAGCAGAAAATGGCCAGGGAGATGTCATGGTGTAAAGCAATGAGGGAGGAACATGTTGCACATTCCCGAAGATCTGGCAATTATGGCAATGTCTCACATATTTGATACAATTAGATTCCATCGTGGTCCAATAATATCCTAAACGTGTGATTTTGTTTGCCATGATGGGTCCACTCATGTGAGGACCACATTCTCCATCATGAACTTCTTCCATCACTTTCCATGCCTATGAATGATCAAGACAACGTAGAATTACACCAAGAGGTGTTCTTTTGTATAACTCTCCTTGCATGAGGACGTATTGGGAAGCTAGCAAATGGATAGCGTGTTGTCTCCTTTTGTCCATATCTGGTGGATAGGTGCCGTTGAGTTTGAAGTTTAGGATTGCTTGGAACCAAGGCTCCTCTGTAATTTCCTCTTCATCGGTGATTTGGTGCACATAAGCTGGCTCTGATCGTCGTTCGATGCATAAAGGCATTTCTACCATACTATCCGGCATGTTAATCAAAGATGCGAGTTTTGTAAGAGCATCCGCAAATTGATTTTCTTCTCGAGGTAGATGTAAGTAGGTCACTTGATCGAAGAATTGGGCTACTTGGTCTATCCTGGCTTGATAAGGTGCCAAGCTTTCGCTTCGGATTTTCCAAGATCCCGTAATTTGATTGATGATCAAAGAGGAATCCCCATGTACTCGAAGATTCTTGATGCCTAAACTTACTGCCGCTTGCAATCCAATGAGACAAAGCCGATTCTCGGCGTTATTTGTCACCTCGAAGTCGAGTTTGACAGAGATTGGTGTATGCTCGCCTTCAGGAGAAATAAGCAACACTCATATTCCAAATCCTCTTAAGTTCGATGCTCCATCAAAATACAGGTCCCAGGAGTCTACATCTGTTTGGAGTATATCCTCATCCGGAAATGACCAGGTGTCTATCGTTTGTGTATCATTGATGGGATTTTCTGCGAAGAATTCGGCAACGGCGCGCCCTTTTATGACTTTCAAAGGTACATATTTGAGACCGAACTCAGAGAGCATCAAAGTCCATCTCGCTAGACGTCCATTGAGAACGGGTTTCTCGAGGAGGTATTTGACAGGATCCATTTTTGAGAATATTTTGACAGAGTAGCTAAGCTTGTAGTGGCGTAGCTTCTTCGTTGCCCACACAAGAGCGATGTTGGAGCTTGTGTCCTCCACAATTAGTGTGATAACATTTATAAATTTCTTATAGGTTCACAAGGGTATACTTCGTATTTTATCAGTTGATTAACGATTACTTAATAACGGTTGGCTTGCTAGAAAGTTTGACGTTATTATCATATCGATGGCGGTGATCAACTCGATCCTAAAAGTCACACCTAAAGGATGTGTTTGAGAGATGTGATTATGGAAATGTAATCACATTGATGCCTTATATGACTAAATGGTTAGTCCATGTATTTGACTAAACAGTTAGTCAAAGTGATGATGAGACGATTATTTAATATAATTAAATAATACCAGCTGAGACGAATTAACGGTTAAATTCGTAAATTGAATATAAACAGTTATATTTAATTAATGTATATAATGTTAGCTTGAACGAATTAAGATGTTAATTCGTAATTAAATGTTAATTCGTAATTAAATGTAATCGGTTATATTTAATTAGCTAATTATAAATATGCGATATTTATAGTTAAAGTATATATTATACGAGATTGTCATAATAAATATTTGCAGACCGATATTAATAAATCGAATACAAGCTGTTGTGTGTGGACTTATTAAATACGTGACGAAATAAATGACAATTGATAAATATATACGCATTTTATACATTACCAGACCAACCGAAAATAAGGAGATTTCTCTCCTTATTTGGAGTGTCACGGTTTGAGGAAAGAAATAAGGAAAAAATATCTTCCCCATTTTCCTCTCCTAATTTCGGTTATAATTAGGTTAAGGGGAGGATCATTTTTTACTAATTCATTTTTCCTCTCAACAACTCTCATCAAAACAAAAAGAAAAAACCCTAAATTTTATTTGTAAATTAGGGTTCCTCTTCGAGCAAAAAAGGGGATCTCATTCTAGCAAATTGAGGGGCATTTCTCAAAGCATTTTGGGTGCAACTAATAGGAGAATATCGATTTCGATATTGTTCTTAGGCCAATTTTGCTAGGACCAAAGGTTATTTCTCTATTTTGTTTATGCTATTTCATTTATGACTCGTATTCATAATTATAATTTCGTTATAATCCGTAATTTCTTAAATGAAGTATACCGATATTTCCTACAAGTGGTATCAGAGCCAAGGCCACGAAATTATTTTTGATGATTTTCATAAATGAATTAAACAATATTTCGAGAAAAAGAAAAAAAATTCGGCCGTGTAAAAAAAAATTTTGCCGTGAGAAATTTTTTTTTTTGCCGATTGGTTTTTTTTTTTTTTTTGATGATTTGTTCCATTTTGATTTATTTATATTATTTTTTTAAGAGGTTAAGATGATAATATGATAATTTGTAGATGTTTTGATTTAATGAAAATTAAAATGTAAATGGAAATCATCTTGTTTGATGATGTTAAATTTGTTTTTGCTATATAGTTTTTGGCATATATGGTTTTAAATTGTAGTTTAGAATCATGTTTCATTAATTTACATGTTCATGATTTGTCAATCTTGTTCTAATAGCAACTATAAACGAATTTGTTCATCTAAATTTTTTTTTTTTCGATTTTAGGGCATAATGCCGAGTAACAAAAGAAAAAAAAAGTTTCTGTTTTTTTTCGATCTGTGGTTGTGCCGAGAAGAAAAAAAAAATCTCGTTTTTGGGCTGTTCACCGTGCGCAGAAAATAAAAATAAAATAAATAAAAAAACTGTTTTTCTCATTTCGGTTTTTGTGGAAATACCGAGAAAAAAGGGCTGTTTTTTTTTTCTCGTTTTTGGTAAATGCCGAGTAAAAAGAAAATTTTCTGTTTTTTCTTTCGTTTTTGGGATTTGCCGAGAGCAAATAAATAAGTAAATAAATAATTGTTTTTTGTTTATTTTGGCCAATTATTATTATCTATAATGAATAATAATTATTTTGAAAAGGTTCACAAATTTGAGATACCCAAATTATTTTAAAGAGGTTTAAAATATTGATAGATTAATTCATATTACAAGATTAATATGTATTAAGATTAAAATTATTGTGAGTAATTGAGGAATTGTCACATAATTTGATCAATTAAATAGGTGGTTTGGATAAATTAATCTACATAATTAAGGAATTATGACTTTTATGTTTAATTTATTAGTTGATGCATTTTTATTTAGTTGAATGTTTTGTTATATGGTTTTATTTACGTATTTTTGCAATCGGTTGTAATTTGTAATACCTAGTGTGGCCTTAGTTAAATTATGTTTTCGTAATGATGGAAACATAATTTTTAATGTAATTTGAGATCTCGTATCTCCATTTGGTTTTCTTTTATATTATGGTTTTGAAATTAGAATGTAAATAGATTTATTATGTAATTTTTAAATTGTAATTTTGAGAAGACTAAAGATGGAGATTGTATTGCTCACTCCCGCTACATGGACCAAGATGGAACATCAAGACAAGCTTCTCGGGTCCAAGGATGGATTCCAAAGTTGTATTTATGTTCATTTTGGTAGATAGGCCACACTAGGACTTTATTTTTGTTTTACGTTTTACCATTCTTATTGCTTTTCATCGCATGATAATTATTGCATCATTTCCCGCCTAAACCAAACCACCTACTAAACTGCATGAAAATTGACTCATATAGATTGAATGTTAGTTTTCATAGACATGCAGATGTCACACATTTTAAGCCATCGCCTTAGTTTATTCATTCTCGCATGCTAGATATTAGTTCACTTAATATGAATTAAAGTAAAATTGATGGGATCTTCCTCTAAAACTGAAATTGAGACTAGTCTTTATAAGGGCAAACAACTATGAATCCCTTCTTCGTCGGTAGGCATATAGGACCTTACTCTCCATATGACCCCTTCTACATTAGGTAAGTAGTTTGTGTTGACTTAGTTTACCTCAACATTATAATCCGAAGAGTTTCTCGTGATTATGATGGACTAAAGATAGAATTTACAGAAATTTATCGACCAAGAATTCTAACAATAGAATTAGCCAAAAGGTTGGCTTATCAATTTACAGATAATTGAGTCTTGGGATCATTTATATAATTCTTGAGGGAGGTCAATTGTATAAATGCTTGAGTCTTCGCGTTATAACAGTATTGCATTAGACTTAAATCATAACGATGAGAATGCTGATGTGACCATAATTGGCACATATTTAGCCCCCGAATTAGCCTTATTTCCATGCTTTTTAGTGCTTATTTGGGTCATTTCCTATCTTTAGTTCTTTGTTTTGCATATTCTTTGAGATTTTGATCCCTTGGTAGGAAAGGAGTAAGAATCTTGCATTTTCATGGCAAAACGAGACTAAATTGATCGAATTCAATGACCAAGCATCAAGGAGAGACAAGATTAGAAGGCCTTTGTACATATCATAGTAGAAGAGCAATGTTGAGGAAAGATCCTTGAGTCCCCAAGGAAATCCCCAAGGAATTTATGAAGAAAAGGGAAGAAAAGAAGAAGTTACTATCTTTGATCGACAATCCGAGCGGATTGTCAACAATCCGTCCGTCCTGCACAATCCGAGCGTCCCACGCCAGAATCCGCTCGGATTCCCCCTCAACAATCCGTCCGGATTCCTCAGAATCCGCTCGGATTCCACCGCCCAAATCCGTCCGTCCCGACCTTATTCCGCCCGGATTTCTTCACAAAGACGGATTGTCTTCTTCAAGCTACAAAAAGAGAAGCCCTTCTCTCAGAAAATACCGGGTCCTCCTTGCTCAACTTAAAAAGTGTAATTACTAGTTTAGCCCTTAGTTAACCCTAATGCATCCTCCCTAATTTTCACTATAAATACCCCATTAGTCTAATTAGAGGAGCATGTTCTTCTTATCAATAATTAGTGTAGTTAATATCAATCAAATCTCTCTTCAATATTGTAATCAAGTATTAATCAAGTTTTAATCCAAGTTTTAGTTCTTTAATCTCTCTTTTGTTCATCCTTTATTTTGGGTAATTGAAGATTATTTGGGTTATTGGGAGATTGACAACCTCTCAATCTAGCATTCAAGTACTTCTATTATTCTTGCTTTATTATTGGAATCATTAGTAGGTATAATCTCTTAATCCCTTTTTAATTATTGTTAATTACTTTCATTTATTCATCATGTTTCTTATTGTTGGTATGATTGACAACCTTGCTAGCATGATCAACATGATAATGAGTGAGTAGTCTCTTAGCTAGGGTTAATGGGTGATTAGGGGAAACCAACATGGGGAATGATTCATGCTTAAATTAATATGCTTTCAAGTTTTATTTGCTTGCTTGTTTTGATCTCAACTCATGCACTTGTTATATTTGATGAAATGCTAAGCCTATGAATCCTTGCATTTACTATCATCTCCTATCTTTTCAATGAGACTTGTAAGACATAACCCAACTCGAGTCTCATTAGACCATGCATGTTGTTGAGTAGGGAAGATTAAGTCGACTTGTAGGTGTTGTACAATCTAATCGATTCGGCTCCGGGACCCAAACTTTCCTAGGATTGTAAGATATAACCCAACTCAATCCATCATAACAATAATTGCTTGCTTATAATTTGAGAACATGTTTGTATGATCATATCCCATGATTCCCCTATGACCCCATGACACCCTAGTGCCTTTAATCAATTGTTTACACCCCTTTTTATTCATCTTGCTTGTTTATTTTCATTGTTATTCTAGTTTAGTAACCTTCTACATCAACCCAATTTGTGACACCCCTTAGACACCACTAGTTACAATAGAAATCTCATTTTAACTCCCGTCCCTTGGGATCCGACCTTTACTTGCCTCTTTACTAATTGTAGAGTTGCTTGTTAAGCTATAAATTGTGTTTTGATTCGACCGTGACCAACGACCACATCTTAATTTGTGAACACTTAGCGGGATCGCATCAAAAATGGCGCCGTTCTTGCGGGGACGGTGTTTGTTTGATTTAGATTTCCTTTTTGTTATTAGTTGTGTCTTTCTTCGCCTTGAGGAAGTAAAACCCCTCAAGGTTTGTTCTAATTGTTTTTGAGTTGTTTGATATTTTGCATGTCTAGAAGGTTACAAGGTGATTTGTTACCTTTTGACCGTGAAATCGAAAGAACCTTGACGAACAATAGGAGACTTGTTAGGAGGAATTTGAGAGGTGTTAGTGAAGTTGTTCAACCCACTAGTGAGTTTGTCAATCCTTTCGCAATAGAAGGAGAAGAAAACCCATTACATAATACCCCACAAAATCCACCTACAATGCCAAAATTCTCGTCACACTCCGTACCCACCGAGGAGAATCTACCAAATGGTACTCCTACACCGCAACATCTCACCGGAAATTTTATTTCCAAGTCCGCCTTCATCCAACTAGTTGAGAGGAGCCAATTCGGGGGAATGCCTAGTGAGGACCCTCATTCTCATATGGAAACCTTTTGCGATTATTGTGATGCTATCTCTCAAACGGGCGTGACTCAAGACCAAATTAGATGGGTCTTATTTCCTTTTTCCTTAATCGGCACCGCAAAGCAATGGTTGAAGGGCCTTGATAAGGCCACCCTTGGAATAGATTCTTGGAAGAAGTTAGCTCTAGCTTTCTACAAAAAATTCTACCCACCGGAAAAGACCAACATGCTAAGAGCTCAAATTACGGGTTTTAAGCAAAGGGATGAAGAGTCTTTGTATGAAGCTTGGGAGCGGTTTAAAGGGATTTGTCGCTCATGTCCTCACCATGGACTTAGCGAATGGTTTTTGGTACAACAATTTTGGAATGGTTTATATGAAGATTCAAGGAACATTCTCAATATGGGATCAAATGGAATGTTCACCGAAGTTGATGACAATCAAACATGGAACAAGATTGAGGAAATGGCGGTCCATAACTCACAATATAGTAGGCCTCGCAAGGCTACTAGAGGAGGAAAGTATGAAGTGGACTCCATTACTCAATTGGGTGCTCAACTTAGTGCTCACATTGACACAATCAACTTGAAGTTTGAACAAGCTATGGCTAGACTTGAGGAAAACTCAAAATCATTGAAGCATCATGTCAATGCCATGACGGCATCCTCATCAATCCCAAGTGGGATATGTGAGAATTGTGGAACTTTGGGTCATGACCCAAGTGAGTGTAGGGGAACAACCGAACAAATTAATGCTTTCCAAGCTTACAAGAGTGGTACCCCTTATTCCAATTTTTACAATGAAAACATCAAGTTCCATCCAAATCTCTCATACAAAAGCCAAAATGTTCAAAACCCTCAAATAACATACACTCCACCACCCATGAGAAACCAAAATCAAAGACCCTTTTACAATCAAAACCAAGGTTACCAAAATCAAAATCCATACAATCACCAAAATGACCAAGGTTTTGATGTCCAAAAAGCGGTCCTCCAAATGCAAAAGAATCAACAAGAATTTTTCACTCAAATGCAAAAAGATAGCCAAGCAAAAGAAACCACCATCAACAACATTCTAGCTCACACCAAGATGTTGGAAACACAATTGACTCAACTAGCATCTTCAAGCTCACAAAGACAAAAGGGGCAATTACCACCTCAAAGTAATCCCCCTAGACATGAAACGGTTAGTGCCATTCACTTAAGAAGTGGTACAAGGTATGAAGCACCGAAGAAGCAAGTTGAGGATGAAGTTGTGGAAGCTAGTGAAAAGCAAGAAATTGTGCAAAACTCCAAAGAAGGAGAATCATCAAAAGAAGAAAGTTCAAAGAAAAATGAAGACAAGGCCAAAGAGAAGGAGCCCATTGTGATTAGACTTCCTTTTCCAAGTCATCAAGCCAAGCCCAAATTTGATGATCAACTTGGAAAGTTCATGGAAATTGTGAAGAATTTAGAAGTCTCAATTCCTTTCACGGAATTAATCAATCACGTTCCTACCCTATGCGAAGTACATGAAAGATATCTTCACAAAGAAGAAGTCGATCCGGAAACTTGAGACTATCGCCTTCACTAAGGTGAGTAGTGCAATACTTCAAGGGAGTTCACCTCCAAAGTTAAAGGATCCGGGAAGCTTCTCAATACCGTGTACCATTGGCGACACGACGATCAACAAAGCCTTATGTGATCTAGGGGCTAGTGTGAGTGTCATGCCATACTCGGTAAGTAAAAGGTTGGGGATGGGAGAGCTTAAATGCACCAACATCACACTCCAAATGGCCGATAGATCGACGAAGACACCGTTAGGGATATGGGAAGATGTCCCCGTGCGAATTGGGAAGTTTTTCATCCCGGTGGACTTTGTCATTGTTGATATGGAGGAAGATTCCAACATTCCAATCATCCTAGGAAGACCTTTCCTACACACCGCCGGTGCGGTGATTGATGTGAAACATGGCGAGCTCACTCTAGAAGTGGGAGATGAAAGCATAACTTTTAATCTTGACAAGACCATGAGAGCTCCTCGTTTTCATGAGCCATGTTTCATGATTGATCATTATAGCCGAAAAGATGAAAGGAAGAAATCGGAACTCCAATGGAAGAAGAAAGTTGAAGATGCTCCATTCAAAGAGCAAGTGAATTGTGACAAGGAGAGCTTGCAAAGCTCATCAAAATCAACCAAGGAAGAAGAGGATGGCCTCATTGGCCAAGAGAAGAAATTGGGAGAGTTGTCTCCATCTAAGCAAGAGATTTTCAATGATCAACTCAATGAAGTTTGTGGTCTTTGGGACGACGAATTTGAAGGGATTTTTAATCCCTACATTGGACATGCCATCGATCATGATCAACAACAAGGGCCACGGTCTATTGAGGACCTCTACCATGATAATGAACAAGCTTTTGATTACTTCTTCAAGGTGTTGAGCAACATCAACAACACCTTGAACATGCCCCCTTGACATCTCATCAAGAATGAGAGTTTGGTGGAGTCCTCCCTAAACCACCACTTGTAAATATTTCTAACTCCCTAACTTACATTTCAATTCTTGTATTGCATTTTTGTCATCTTTGGATTTTTAGTAACTTTGATCAAAATAATTGTCATGTAAGAGAGAAGTGAGGGAGGGACTAACAATTTCAATTGATGTGTAGTGCTTTACCTTAGTGTGGGGATGGCAATTGCCAAGGCTATCCATGCCTTAGTAGTGCCCCCACAATGAAGAAGACAAGACTTGAAGAAAGAATGGAAGAATGATAAAGGGAATGCGCTGTGCACGGGTGGAACTGAATCCGTGTACATAGGGGAAAAATCCGAGCGGATTCCCAAGAATCCGCCCGTCTTATGCAATCCGAGCGTCCTGCAGAAAAGACGCCCGTCTTGAACTGCGCTGAATTTTGAAATTTTCTTGACTGTTAAAGAATCCGAGCGGATTTCTGAAAATCCGCCCGTCTTGAAGAATCCGTCCGTCCAGGGAGAAAGACGCCCGTCTTTGCAGCTGAGGAAAACAAGCAAATTTCTCGGGACAGAAATCCGTCCGTCCTTGAGCAAATCCGCCCGTCCCGTGTTCAGCAAATCCGAGCGGATTGTACCAAATCCGCCCGTCTTTAGGCGAGTTTTTGCAAAGGTAGAAGAAGCAGAATCCGCACGGATTGAGCCTAATCCGCACGGATTGCCCCTGCAGTTTTAAAATTTTCGGCCTCTTTATAACCCCTCCCACCTTCATTCATTCATTCATAAACACTACCCACAACATCAAAACCCTCACAAAAACAAAAACCCTCAACAACATTCACCAAAATCAAATCAAACCATCCTTCCAACAACAAATTAATCACTCCATCTTCAACAAAAAATCAAAACCAAGAACAAAATCTTCAACCTTTGAGTCGGTTTTTGTTTTCATAAAGGCAAAGCCTTTCACCTTCAAATCAATTTGGGCATACTACAAATTGAAGATTTTTCATTCTTTTCTTGGTTAGTTCATCAATGGCAAGGACTAAGGGTGCAACAAAGGCGACAAAGGCACCAAAGGCTAAGGCACTCTCACAAAGGCAAAAGGCTCTTCAAACAAAGAAAACTTTGGCTATGGTGGTGGCAACACCAAACTTGGAAGTGCAACAACAACAACAACCTTCTATGGGACCATCAACATCTTCTACTCCGGTAATTAATCAACTTTTGCATTATCCGGAGGTAACTTTTATTTCCGATACCCATAGAAATACCTTTGTCAAGTTTGCTATGAAATCTATTCAATCCACCAGATTCATATGTGAGGATACCTTGGAAAAATTGGGTGTTCTTGAACAAACAAAAGCCTTTTTCAAAGCCATGGGGTTGAAGAAATTGTTTGAAACAAAGGAATTGACATACCCCTCCCTTGTCTTGGAATTTTTAAGTTCTTTGAAAGTCACCAAAGTTGAGAATAGAGAAAATCTCGAGTTTCGTCTAGCTAATGTTAGTAGACGCATTACCTTTACGGAATTAGGTGAAATTTTGGGTCTTAGTGATGAATCGAGTTATCTTAAGCATTATGGAAAGTATGACCCCGAGCCTCTTTGGGAGGCAATCTCCGGGAAGAAATTTGAGGATTTTCATGCATGTCGTGCTCTTTTGGTCCATCATCCGGGCATAAGAGTATGGCACAAGGTTGTGGGAAATACCATAATTGCTAGGAAAGACACCAATCATTTCACAAGACTTGATTTTATTCTCCTTGAATCGGCTTTGAATATCGGAAGAATTCACACCAAGCCTTACAATTCTTTGAGGCTATTGGTTGATAGATGGCTTAATGTTGATAATGGGAAGAAGGGCACGACCGTTATTGTCAATGGCGGCCTAGTCACGGTCCTAGCTAAGCACTTTGATCCTAATTTCAATAAGGATAAGAAGTACAAAGCAAAGGAAGGTGGCCATCTTATTGATATGCATATTATGATTCACAAGTTCAAGTGGGTTGCTCAAAACCCCCTTGACACTAAGTATGGATGGCTAACTAGTGAAGCTAGATCGTTCACCTTGCCCTCGAAGATTTGTCGCCTAAGCGTCCACCGGACCAATTATCTACTTCCCCTTTCCGAAGAAGCCGAGTATATCATTCAACAACAAAAGGGTGATCTTGAAACCCCCTCCTCTTCCATTGTCATACCACCTTACCCCTTTGAGTATGAAGAGTTCAAGCCGGAAGGAATTGAAATTGGGAAAGACTATGTGACTCTTCTCATGAAAGCAATGCACAAGCAAGCCTATGAAGATCGGAAAAATGATTATTTGGCTCAATATCCACCCCTCCTACATTTAGCTAGGCAAGGACTCCTTGATCCATCTTGTCCTTTGCCTAGTTGGGCGGATAGAGAAGTCTTATTTCCAGGTGCATCTAGGGATGTGGTGGGAGACAATGAGGTTGTTGGAAATGATGAAGAAGTTGATGATAATATTGAGGAAGATGCAAGTGAAGATGGAGAAAGAAATGGTGAAGATGATGAAGATAAAGATGAGGAAGAAAGTGAAGAAGCAAATGACAAGGAAAGTGGCAATGTGACCACTTCTCATGAGGGAAGTGGTGATGATGATAGCATGATGGAAGACTAGCAAGCCTTGGAGACTCCTACTCTCCCATGGTTTGTTTATATCTCTTTGTATTTTATTTCATTTTGATCATTGTTGGTTTAGTCCTAGCCCCATCAAAGGACTCACACCTCGGTACCATTGAGGTGTTCTTATTTTATTGTTCCCATTTATAAAATCCAAAATGACAAACTAGTTTCATGCATAGCATAGTGTGTGCATGAACTATACCCATCCTTTGACATTAGCAATAGTGTCTCACTCGGTTTGGGGAAGTTAATGCATACGCAACGGGAGGTAATCTAAATTATCCTCTCCGTCATAACAAAAACCATGCATCATGTAGTGTAGCTTAGTATAGATTGCATTTAGTATAGAAATCATGCATCATCTTTGCATAATTTCCATCATTTTGGCCATTGAGGACAATGCCCATATTAGTGTGCGGATGGGAATTCTAACATTTAACTCTTATTCAAAAACCCATAAAAATTGAAAAATTTCAAAAATCATAAAAATTGAAAAAAATTGAAAACCCAAAAACAAGTTCATTTCCTTTGTATATATTGTCTTGTATATATTGTGTTTGTTTGTTTTATCCTTGTTCACATTGATTGACTACGCCACATCCGAGACATGAGGATATTGAAGACCGCATGGTATGATCTTTCCAATCTCCTTTTTCCTCTTTATGTTAATGACTATGTGGCTTTATTTTGATTGATGCGGTATAACAATGTGAATCTAGGACTTGCATCTAGTTTATATGGCATATTAGTTGGTAGAATCATTTGCATTAGTATGTTTATATGTAGTTGCATCATGGCATGTAGTTTGCATGGTTAGAAAAATTTTGCGAAACCGTCTATTTGGGAAGCTTGACAAGTGTATATAGGCCCTAGTAGATGCCTTTTCTTCTTAAGACTTTGCTTGTTAGAATGCTTGTAAAACACCCTAGGATGTGTCATGCTAGTATCCTTTGACCCATGGATTAAGGCCTAGTCAAGAGTACCTTGTGGTGTGATAACTCCTTGGCTACCGTTTATTCCAAGGTGACCCTTGAAACCATGCAACCATCCATCATCCATGTTCTACCATACATTTTGTCAACAAAAGGGAATGGGCACAAAAACAAATCAATTTGAGTTCAATGAAATGAAAAGTGAAAGAAAGTTTGCAAAAAAGCATCAAATGAAAAGAGGAGCAAAAATAGAACTCCTAAAGCTTCAAATACAAGGCACCCTCGTTACTAATTGGGGTAACTTTGAAAATGTTCAAAAAGAAATGCAAAAAGTTGTCAAGTATTGAAATGCCAAAAATCAAAAAGAAATGGCAAAGGAAGCGTTCTCAAATGTCAAATGCCACAAGAAATTGGGGGGAAAAACAAAAACAAAAGCAAACTCCCAAAAGTGAAACTCAAATGTCTATTGATCCCTTTATCCATCGTATCCATTTTTGTGCATGGTAGAGAGGGGACGACCCTTCTTCTTGTCTAGGCAAGAGGGGGAATTCCGCGATCCTCCAGTGTTTCTAACACCATAGGGAATCTACTCTTGACAAAAGCATTTAACGATTGAGGACAAAGGTACCCTAGCTTGACACAACTTGGAGGTGATTTATTGGTATCCTTCTAGGCTTAGTAGTTTGAACAAATTACATCTATGAAGGATTGTGTACCCTTGAATTGATTCCCTTGTAGATAATTTCCGCCACTTAGATAAGGAAAGTGGCTATTGTTTTTGTAGATGCATCCATTATGTGTTTTTGTGTGCTTAATGTTTGGATGTGTCGCCATTTTGGCAAGACCCACCTTGCCTTGCAAGAAGGCATCCTACCTCATGGTTGTCTTGTTGTGAGTTGAAGGGGCGGAGTGAGACCCGCTAATTGTCTCATATCGGCTATATTATTAGGATAGGTTAGTATTGGTCCTAGTCTTTGTCACCTCTTTACTCGGGACGAGAAAAGGTTCGGTTTGGGGATATTTGATGTGACCATAATTGGCGCATATTTAGCCCCCGAATTAGCCTTGTTTCCATGCTTTTTAGTGCTTATTTGGGTCATTTCCTATCTTTAGTTCTTTGTTTTGCATATTCTTTGAGATTTTGATCCCTTGGTAGGAAAGGAGTAAGAATCTTGCATTTTCATGGCAAAACGAGACTAAATTGATCGAATTCAATGACCAAGCATCAAGGAGAGACAAGATTAGAAGGCCTTTTGTACATATCATAGTAGAAGAGCAATGTTGAGGAAAGATCCTTGAGTCCCCAAGGAAATCCCCAAGGAATTTATGAAGAAAAGGGAAGAAAAGAAGAAGTTACTATGCTGACTGACAATCCGAGCGGATTGTCAACAATCCGTCCGTCCTGCACAATCCGAGCGTCCCACGCCAGAATCCGCTCGGATTCCCCCTCAACAATCCGTCCGGATTCCTCAGAATCCGCTCGGATTCCACCGCCCAAATCCGTCCGTCCCGACCTTATTCCGCCCGGATTTCTTCACAGCACGGATTATCTTCTTCAAGCTACGAAAAGAGAAGCCCTTCTCTTTGAAAATACCGGGTCCTCCTTGCTCAACTTAAAAAGTGTAATTACTAGTTTAGCCCTTAGTTAACCCTAATGCATCCTCCCTAATTTTCACTATAAATACCCCATTAGTCTAATTAGAGGAGCATGTTCTTCTTATCAATAATTAGTGTAGTTAATATCAATCAAATCTCTCTTCAATATTGTAATCAAGTATTAATCAAGTTTTAATCCAAGTTTTAGTTCTTTAATCTCTCTTTTGTTCATCCTTTATTTTGGGTAATTGAAGATTATTTGGGTTATTGGGAGATTGACAACCTCTCAATCTAGCATTCAAGTACTTCTATTATTCTTGCTTTATTATTGGAATCATTAGTAGGTATAATCTCTTAATCCCTTTTTAATTATTGTTAATTACTTTCATTTATTCATCATGTTTCTTATTGTTGGTATGATTGACAACCTTGCTAGCATGATCAACATGATAATGAGTGAGTAGTCTCTTAGCTAGGGTTAATGGGTGATTAGGGGAAACCAACATGGGGAATGATTCATGCTTAAATTAATATGCTTTCAAGTTTTATTTGCTTGCTTGTTTTGATCTCAACTCATGCACTTGTTATATTTGATGAAATGCTAAGCCTATGAATCCTTGCATTTACTATCATCTCCTATCTTTTCAATGAGACTTGTAAGACATAACCCAACTCGAGTCTCATTAGACCATGCATGTTGTTGAGTAGGGAAGATTAAGTCGACTTGTAGGTGTTGTACAATCTAATCGATTCGGCTCCGGGACCCAAACTTTCCTAGGATTGTAAGATATAACCCAACTCAATCCATCATAACAATAATTGCTTGCTTATAATTTGAGAACATGTTTGTATGATCATATCCCATGATTCCCCTATGACCCCATGACACCCTAGTGCCTTTAATCAATTGTTTACACCCCTTTTTATTCATCTTGCTTGTTTATTTTCATTGTTATTCTAGTTTAGTAACCTTCTACATCAACCCAATTTGTGACACCCCTTAGACACCACTAGTTACAATAGAAATCTCATTTCAACTCCCGTCCCTTGGGATCCGACCTTTACTTGCCTCTTTACTAATTGTAGAGTTGCTTGTTAAGCTATAAATTGTGTTTTGATTCGACCGTGACCAACGACCACATCTTAATTTGTGAACACTTAGCGGGATCGCATCAAATGCTTATTATATTTTTCTTCTTTTCGCAGTGTAGAATACGTTTTATTTTGATAACACTGTTACAACAAATGGCTGGAAATAACGAAATCCCAATGCCAAGTGCCATACTTGGACGCGAGTCCTGGCTAAAAGCTTTCATGGACCACATGAATCAGTTCACACGTCTGAAAAATGACGGGTCCAACTTTGCGGACTAGGAGGCATCATTGCGGAATGCTGCTATTGCTGACGGTAAGCTCAAGTACTTAACTGAGCCAATACCGGTAAACCCAGGCCCCAATGCAGGAGTTAACGAGTCACTTGCCTATAGTGACTTCGTCATGGAAGTGGGTGCGATAAAGAACGTACTCATCTTTGCAATGGAAACCAATTTGCAGAGACGCTTCATTGCCCAAGGTGCAAACAAGATTTTCACCACGCTCACTAATGAATTCTCAAAAGCACCGAGAATCCTTACTTATGAGCATACCTGTCGCTTCTTTGATGCGAAACTCCAGAAGGGCCAACCGGTTAGCCCACACATTCTTTACATGATTGAGAATGTCGAGAAATTGGAGGCACTTGATTGCAAAATCAGTGAGAGCATAGTCATTGACCGTATGCTTCATTCACTTCATGATGGTTTTCCCCTTTTCAGGGCAAATTACTACATGAATGACATGAAGAAAAGTCCTCATGAGCTACACTCACTTCTCGTACAGACCGAGAAGGATATGAAATTGAGTGGGAGCATGAAGCAAGATGTTCTCATGATTTCCAACAAGAATAAGGGTAAGGGCAAAGCTCTCGGCGACCTAACTGTAGGTAAGCCAAAGTTTAAGAAGCCAGGAATGGTAAGAGTGGGCCTGGTGAGACTAGTAGCTCACAAGGCAAGGGAAAGAGCAAGGGCGGTGACATTGAGTGCCACCATTGTCACAAGACTAGATATTGGAGGAGGAACTGTCCCGTGTACCGTGAGGACATAAAAGCAAGCCGCGTCACTCCTGTTGGTATGTCATCTTATATTCATATGATTGAGATTAACCATGCAAGTTTCGGAACTTGGGTACTTGATACTGGTTGTGGTTCTCATCTGTGTAATCATTTGCAGGGCCTAAAAAACATCACACCTCTCGGAAAGGGTGATGTGGACCTGCGAGTCGGGAATGGAGCTAGAGTTGCTGCAGTCTCGAAGGGAACATACGTAATCCAACTCCCAATTGATTTTGAGTTATATTTATATAACTGTTACTATGTACCCAGTTTATCTAAGAACATTATTTCTGTTTCCGTACTTGATAAAGACGGTTTTGCATTTACAATAAAGGATAATAGCTGTATTTTCTCTTTTAATAAAATGGTTTATGGCAAAGCAGTTTCCATGAATGGAATTTACATCTTAGATCAAACCACGAATATATTACACGTGAATAATAAGAAATTAAAGGTTGGTGACAAAGATCAAACTTATCTATGGCATTGTCGAATGGGACACATAAATGAAAAACATGTAAAGAAACTCGTCGAGAATGGGACTATTCCCGCATTCGATTTTTCTACATATGGCACGTGTGAATCATGTCTCATTGGCAAAATGACTCGAATTTCCTTCAAAGGTGTTGGAATGCGCGCTAGTGACCTTCTAGGACTCATAGATACTGATGTATGTGGACCTATGTCAATTACCGCTAGAGATGGCTATAGATATTTTATCACTTTCACGGACGATTTGAGTAGATACGGATATGTCTACTTAATGAAGCATAAAAGTGAGTCCTTTGAGAAATTCAAGGATAACCAGAATAAGGTTGAGAGCCAACTGGGAAGAAAGGTTAAAGCACTCCGTTCAGATCGGGGTGGCGAATATCTTTCAAATGAGTTTTATCAACACCTTAAATACTGTGGAATCGTTTTACAGTTAACTCCACCTGGAACACCTCAATTAAATGGTGTGTCCGAACGGAGAAATCGAAGATTACTTGATATGGTTCGATCCATGATGAGTCACACGGTAGTACCTGATTCATTATGGGGTTTTGCTCTTTTGTCAGCTGCTCTTATACTTAACCGAAGTCCGACTAAAGTCAAGCAAAGACTCCATATGAAATGTGGAAGGGAACGGTACCTAACTTGTCCTTTATTCGGGTTTGGGGCTGCGAGGCTTATGTCAAGTGGAGACACGAAGATAAGCTCGGCCCACGATCGGTCAAGACATACTTTATTGGTTATCCAAAAGGAACGTTTGGTCATTAATTCTATTCGCCTACCGAGCATCGAGTTTTTATTGCGGCTAGTGTGACGTTCTTAGAGAAATAATTTCTCGAGAACAAGTCAAGTAATAGAACCTTCGAGCTGTCGGAGGTTCAAGAACCAACAACCGAGGAACAGATGGAGGAAGTTGTTCCTCCAACTGATGATACGGTTAATATTCCTCAGGAACCTAGGAGGTCGGGTAGAGTCTCTAATCCCCCAGACAGATACATTGGTATGGTCGAGGAGACTGACGTTTTGCTCCTAGAGAGTAATGAATCCGCTACCTATAAAGGTGCCATAACATGTTCCGACTCAAAGCTATGGCTTGAAGCCATGCAATCCGAGATGGACTCCATGTATGAGAATGACGTATGGGATCTAGTTGATTTACCTAATAAGGTAAAACCTCTACAGTGCAAATTGCTTTACAAAATAAAGCGTTCTGTAGACGGGCAACCAGATACCTATAAGGCACGACTAGTGGCAAAAGGTTTCACTCAAGTGCACGGATTGTATTCTGATGAAAGTTTTGCACCCATAGTTATGCTGCGTTCCATTCGGATTATCTTAGCAATTGCCGCTTTTCATGACTATGAAATTTGGCAAATGAATGTGAAAACCGCCTTCTTAAATGGTTATTTGAAGGAGGAGTTGTACATGGTGCAACCCGAAGGTTTCATAGATCCATAAAATCCTAAGAAAGTGTGCAAGCTTAAGCGTTCCATATATGGACTTAAGCAAGCTTCTCGGAGTTGGAATCATCGTTTCGACCAGGTGATAAAAGAGTATGGTTTCACTCGATCGGTCGAGGAACCATGCTTATATATCAAGTCGATTGGGAGCAAGATTATTTTCTTGATATTGTATGTCGATGACATACTCTTGATTGGGAATGACATTCCTCTCTTATCTTCGGTTAAAGGATGGTTAAAGAACCATTTCCAGATGAAAGATCTGGGTGAGGCACAACGCATATTGGAAATCCGTATCTATCGAGATAGATCACGACGGACGTTATCACTGAGTAGGAGTCTTATTTGGATAAGATTCTTAAAAGGTTCAGCATGACGAACTCCAAGAAGGGGAACCTTCCAATGACGTCTGGGATGCATCTGAGCAAGTCTCAGTAACCCACGACGCCTGAAGGGATTGAGCGCATGAGTCGTGTTCCTTATGCATCAGCCATAGGATCAATCATGTATGACATGATATGCACACGTCTAGACGTGGCATATGCATTGAGTATGACGAGTCGGTACCAAAAGAATCCAGGTGAAACACATTGGATAGCTGTTAAAAACATTCTTAAGTACCTACGGAGGACTAAGGATAAGGTATTAACTTATGGAGGAGATACTAAGCTATGCGCAATCAGTTACGCAGATGCTAGCTTCCAAACGGATCGAGATGATTCAAAATCTCAGTCCGAGTTCGTCTTCACTCTTAATGGTATTGCGGTCAGCTGGAAGAGTTCCAAGCAGGATGTTGTAGCAGATTCTACTACTGAATCCGAGTACTATACCGCTTTGGAAGCAGCAAAGGAAGCTATATGGATGCGTCAATTCTTACAAGGACTTACGATAGTTCCTAGTTCGAATGACCCGATCACTATCTATTGTGATAATAGAGGTGCCATCTTCCAGGCTAAGGAGCCTAAGTCTAGCAACAAGTCTAGACATGTACATCGGAAGGCTCACCTAATTCGTGATTACGTGGAGCAAGAAGAGAGAGTGATTGACAAGATAGCTTCGGATGACAACATCGCGGATCCTCTCACTAAACCGTTGAATTATGATAAGCATGAAGGGAACGTTATTTCCATGGGAATTAAACGTGTTCCTGAGTTGTAGTAATTGATTATGGATTCGATACATTATCTTTTTCATATACTATTTATAACTTCATCGTTTTATTTCATATTTTGTTTTTCTTGTGGATTGTATCGACAACATTGAACGACACAAAGTGAACTGAATTACATTATATTTGTTTTGGTCCGTAATCGCCTACATGAGCTGATAACTCTGGCTATTATATTGTGCAGTCGATTGATGGTGGGTTCAACAAGCCATAAGTCAAACAGTTGGCTGATCGATCACAGATACGAGTTATAACGATATCTCGTAGGACAAAAATTGTGACAACGTAATGGAGTCCTAAATGTTTAATAACATTCGGTGCCAGGTCGTGGATTAGACGTCCATTGTGTTCCTAAAGTCGATTCTTTTGACTATCGACTGTCTCTTGAGATTAAGGCAGTTTTTGGGTGACTTTGATTTCTTTCTCATGGTCTGCCGTAACAGGAGGCTAAGCAGATTTTTTCTGGGTCATTTCATACTGTGCTTAAATCTGCAGGATTCGAGTTGAAGAAAATATCCGACCTTTATCAGGTTTAGTTATTTCTCAGGGCCACTCGAGGAGTTGTAACTGAAATGCATGGCCATGCTCAAATGATGATTCGTTTATAAGTTAAGTTACTCTCTAGTCGGGGAAACCACTCTTGATATTGATCACTTGTAAAATACGACCTTTATGAATACGGATTTTGCAAATTGTTTTACACTGAGTGGGAGAAATTTTAGGATATGAGAATCGGTTATCGCACATACACTTGTGAGGACAAGTGGGAGATTTTTGGAGCTTGTGTCCTCCACAATTAATGTGATAACATTTATAAATCTCTTATAGGTTCACAAGGGTATACTTCGTATTTTATCAGTTGATTAACGATTACTTAATAACGGTTGGCTTGCTAGAAAGTTTGACGTTATTATCATACTGATGGCGGTGATCAATTGGTCCCTAAAAGTCACACCTAAAGGATGTGTTTGAGAGATGTGATTATGGAAATGTAATCACATTGATGCCTTATATGACTAAATGGTTAGTCCATGTATTTGACTAAACAGTTAGTCAAAGTGATGATGAGACGATTATTTAATATAATTAAATAATACCAGCTGAGACGAATTAACGGTTAAATTCGTAAATTGAATATAAACAGTTATATTTAATTAATGTATATAATGTTAGCTTGAACGAAATAAGATGTTAATTCGTAATTAAATGTAATCGGTTATATTTAATTAGTTAATTACAAATATGCGATATTTATAGTTAAAGTATATATATTATACGAAATTGTCATAATAAATATTTGCAGATCGGCATTAATAAATCGACTACAAGCTGTTGTGTGTGGACTTATTAAATACGTGACGAAATAAATGACAATTGATAAATATATACGCATTTTATACATTACCAGACCAACCGAAAATAAGAAGATTTCTCTCCTTATTTGAGTGTCACGGTTTGAGGAAAGAAATAAGGAAAAAATATCTTCCCCATTTTCCTCTCCTAATTTCGGTTATAATTAGGTCAAGGGGAGGATCATTTTTTACTAATTCATTTTTCCTCTCAACAACTCTCATCAAAACAAACAAAAACCCTAAATTTTATTTGTAAATTAGGGTTCCTCTTCAAGCAAAAAAGGGGATCTCATTCTAGCAAATTGAGGGGCATTTCTCAAAGTATTTTGGGTGCAACTAATAGGAGAATATGGATTTCGATATTGTTCTTAGGCCAATTTTGCTAGGACCAAAGGTTATTTCTTAATCTCTCTATTTTGTTTATGCTATTTCATTTATGACTCGTATTCATAATTATAATTTCGTTATAATCCGTAATTTCTTAAAGGAAGTATACCGATATTTCCTACAAGCGAGGCATGTCTTCTCGAGTGGCGTGTATTTGCACTCGTACTCCAAGAACTTCTTACTAAGGTAGTAGATGGCTCTTTCTTCTTTCCCTACGGTTTGAGCTAGCATGGCGCTTGATGCGTGTCTTTTGTATGATGTTTTACATCCCATTTTACACGCATTTCAGAGCTCAATTATGTGGTTTATGCTACTATTTTCCCTATTTCCGTCTACTTTCGTGTTTTTGTACATTATTGCAGAAATGTGAAGAATCCAGCGGAAATCAAGCTAAATCCGTCCCCGAGTATCCTGCATTGCATTTGGCGTGAAGTATTCACCCGAGGAACGAGCTTGGTGCACAATTCAAGGCCCCAAAAGACAAGTCCACGGGTTATAGAAGACAAGTAGCAGCTCAAGCAGTCGATCGACCACCAATTTGCTATTCCAGACGAGAATTAAAAGACTGAGGAAGCATAAGCCCAATAAGTTTTAGGTTTTGATAATAATTGTTACGTATGTTTGCTATATAACGTAACATAAACATTCAGTTGAGGTATCTCGATTTAGACTCAAGTTTTCATACAATAATATTTAGTTTTGGAATTAGGGTTTGGATTATTGTTAAGCATTGGATCTTTGGTTCTTATTCCTAATCTTTCCTCTGCAAATTCGGTATTCATCTGTCCTAATTTCAGTTTATTGTTCTACTTCATCATTAGTATAGAATTGCTAGCTAGATTCCCACAACCAATTCATTGTTTATGTTAATTGTTTACTTTATCGTTTCAAGCATGAATTCAGTAGTTAGTTTCATCATCGTTATTATTGTTTTTACCCTTAGCATGAGTAGCTAGATTATTTGTGCTAGGATGTAGGCGAATTATAGCATAGGCGGCAATAGATTGAACACGGCCTGATTCGCGTGTCAGTCGATCGACTGACATTCTTGGTCGATCGACTGACCTCGTGAGGTTACCCTTCGTTTTAATTGATTTTAATGTTGTATTTAACGAATCGAATGCATGCGACCAGTTAGATGCTTAATTTATGACTGACCCATTAGATCGAAAGATAGGGAAAGTTATTTGATCACCAATTAAGATGACTAAACTGTGCTGAGATCGAAAGATAGGTATAGTTTAGACCGTTAGTCACTCTTCAGGACGAGAGTCAGTATTAGTGATATTAGGGACCTATAGCGAGATCAAAAGATGCTATTTGTTAAGAGTGGACCGAGAGGACCTCTTGTTTCCCGCCTCACTTGTGTTCGATTTATACCTGTTTAGTATGCTGCCGCCGAAGCTGTAATGAACCGACCATCCTAGTACCCTTCTTTTATCTGTTTTATCCGTTTATTTAGTTTATTGTCTTTTATTACTCTTAGCTATAGACCAAATCAACTCAACCCCCACAATTGTTACCTTAGACTTTTATTAGACAGCTAGAAATTACGTCTGCCTCCTTGTGGTTCGACCCTGTTACCACTAGCCTAGGTTAGTCTTAATAGGAAATTATAAATCTTATTTTTGGTACTCACAACGACGGGTATCAAACTTTGGCGCCGTTAATTCGGGAAGCAATAGTTCTAATTTTAGTTGTTTTATTTTTAGTCTTTCTTAGTTTAAGGGACTTCTGTTCCTTAAACTTTTCTTATATTCTTTTTTGTAGTTTCTTCTTATGCGCAGGTCACAGGGTGGTGAACTAGTACCATTTGATCCTGAGATAGAGAAATCTTTGCGCGAGTTGAGACGATCACAAAGGGTATTACCGACAGAGGAAGAGCTGAGTACTCTGTCAAGCTATTACGAGAACGACCTGTTCGAAGAAGACCCACATTCTTCACCCGTTTCCACTTCTTCAGCCGAGACAGTCACTTCTCCAGAAATTCCAGTCATGGCCGAGGAAGCAAGTATAGCTAGTCATTCTGAGCCGACAGCTGAAAATTTATATAAGGGGTTCGAATTACCAGGAGATGCCAGGAAGTTCGAACCAAAGCCTTCATACATTAATATGGTTGAGAGAAACCCGTTCGGGAGCCGCAAATGAAGATGCAAACAAGCATATGGAGACCTTTATCGACTCATCATTGCTCCATACCCCCACCAAATGGTGTGACCCAAGACCGATCAAGGAGACCATGTTTATCTTCTCCCTTCGTGATGCTTTGCAAGGGAGTGGTATAGAGATCCTGGACCGAGCCGTTCATGGGATTACCGACCGAATTCCTTGGCATTGGCATTCTACAAGAAGTACTTTTCTCGCTTCAAAACGATCGCTATTAGAGCTCAAATCACAAGTTTCAAACAAGGGCCGGATGAGAACTTCCACGAGGCATGGGTCCGATTTAAGAAGCTGGTGCGAACCATACCGCACCATGGTTTCGAAAAATGGAGCTTGTGCAATCATTTCTATAATGGGCTGTATGACGATCAGAGGGCTATTTTGGATGCTGCAGCCAATGGCCGATTTGCTGAAAATTTGGGAGCAACCAAGGGGTGGAAGATCATTGACGATCTAGCTACCCACAAGGCTGAGTATGGGAATTCCAGAGGGAACCAGAGGAGAGCTGCTGAATCTTCCTCTTTCTTTGCACTTGAAGCTCTCACTGCGATATTTGACAAATATGAATTGGGAGGAGCTTCTAAAGGTGGGATGTACCAAGTAAATGTCAGTGTCGACGGTCCTTTCGTCCGTGAAAGGTGTGGAGCGAGAGGGACACGTTTGAAGAATTGACCTAGTCCTTTTGAGTCTTGTCTTTGCCTTTCAACATTATAGGCAGACAAACACCTACTATGAGCCCAATGTTCATCCCAACCTGAGGTGGAGTAGCCAGAATGTCTTAAATCCAACTCCACCTCCGCACCAGCAACCCTATGTGCCCCCTCATCAAAAGCAACAACAATATCGAAACCTCCTTATGTGCCGCAAAGCAGAACAATAATCTCAATCTCACGCTTCGATTTTGTTGAGTTCAAAAACTTGTTCTGAAGGAGTCCCAAGCACGAGAGGCCGGGATGAAGCTACTAGAGAGCCAAATTGCTCAATTGGCTAGTAAGAGTACCTCTCGAACTCCGGGACACTTGCCGACTCAAACCGGCCAAAAGGAGACCTTAAACGCCATCACATTGAGGAGTGGGCCCACCCTGGAGGGGCCTGCCATGGTCGAGGATGCTGTTGAAAAGAATGAGGCGGATGCGAGTCAAAAGAAAGTCAAACGAATAATTCAAAGAAAAAGGCGTCTACTGGGTATATCGATCGATCGATACACCCGATCGATCGACCGATATGCGGGTTACAAAGAAATTTTAATCGAATCGTGCATCTTGGTCGATCGATCGAGGGTAGTGGTCGATCGACCAAGATTATCGCGATAGCGAGATTGTTCATCCTCCGATGCCCGATAACTTGAGGGACTATTTGTTTCGGGGCACGACAACCGAAAGTGTTAGGGCCACACCAGTCTGATGGGTCCGTCCCAATTCCGAAGTTCGATCCGATGACGGTTAATGGCTCACATTTGAGACGGTGTGAGGAGGATTCGAGCTTTAACAAGGAGAAAGCGGTGGACTTCCGGCCTAAGTCCACGGATGCCGGCATGCGCAACCTAGAGGAGAGGGCTAAGGTACTTCTTACACCCCATATCCAGAGAGACTAGTGCCAACAAAGGAACAGTATCTTTCAAAATTTGAAAAAGTTATTCGTAGCTTGAATGTACAAGTACCCTTCCTTGAGTTGGTCAATCGTGTGCCCGCCTACACTAAATTCATGAAACAACTCCTGTCAAAGAAAAAGTCGCTTGAACATGTTCACACTGTCGCTTTAACTAAAGAGTCATGCTCTTACTTGTCTCACACTGCACCCCATAAGCTAGAGGACCCGGGTAGCTTTTCTGTTCCTTGCAATATAGGTACCTTCTCTATTGAGAAGGCATTATGTGACCTAGGAGCTAGTATAAGCGTCATGCCTTTGAGTCTAGCTAGGAAGCTCAAATTGACTAGGTTCGCAGTGACAGACATGACAGTTCAGATGGCCGACCGATCTGCGGTCCAACCAATAGGGGTCTTAGAGGACATCCCTGTCCAAATAGGGAAGTTTTTTTTCCCCGTTGACTTTGTTGTACTTGACATGCCCGAGGATGCTCATATACCCATTATTTTGGGTAGGCCATTTCGCACACCTTCTTTGGTGCGATCATAGATGTCGGTCTAGGAACCTTGACTTTCAAAGTGGGAAAGCATTCCATTGTTTTTGCCCAACCTACTAAGAAAAAGGACCCCATGTGGCCTGTGACTTGTAATACGGTTTTCGAAAAGAAGTCGTGCTTTCTTCGCTTCCCGAATTGCCTGTCTCTCTATTACTACTTCGTGTTAACCCCTCCGCCCCGCATTGGGAGCGAAAAGGAGGAAGAATCTGTTGTTTTAGATGTTGCAGAGCTGGTTTGGGGAAGGAAGTGCTTTGCAAGTTGTTCCAGTGAAGAAGCCTATCATTCAAAGAGGAGGTCTTGGTTGCACGAGCTATGGAATCGATGAGGTAGTTGATGACGAGCCGCCAAAGCCGAAAAAGTCCGATTTGGATTCGACAAGCCCAAGAGATCCTTGACTGGGGAGATGATGAGAAGGTTGATCTGTTGAGCAATACGGACATGGAAGCCAAGAAGGGTGCAAATTGCTCGATAAGCACCATTGAGGCTACCTCTAGTAGCCGAGCCGACGGGGGCCATACCGTGGTCTTTCTTGATCAACTATTAGTTGATTGAGCTCTCTATAAACTTCATTTTATTTACTTTTGTTAGACACTTTTTATTGCTTTTGTGTGCGCGAAACTTCGCATTTATCCTGTTTGCTTAGGATTTTTAAGTACTTTAGACTTTATTCTGGGTTTTGCGCAATTTTGGGCGCGTATTATTGTGCACTTGCAGGTTTTTAGACCTCATTAGCTCAAGTTATTGAGCAAATACGAAGAAATAAGGAGTACAAGAAGATTTTTTGATCGATCGGGCCACATTGGTCGATCGACTGAGTTGCACCTTCCAGGAGCTACTGTTCCTGACACCTTGGTCGATCGACTGCTGTCCTTAGTCGATCGACCAAGGACTCTACTGTACCTGTTCACGACCTTTCCCCTGCTGTGTTTGGTCGATATGCGGACTTAAGGGAGTTTTCTACTCCACTTTATTTTCCGTCCAATTATTTATTTCTTCTATTTTCTCATTTGTGCGCACTTTTACCGCTTTAAAATTGTTCTCTCGATTTTATGCGTGGGTTTTACTTGTCTTTCAGGTACCTTTTAGTAGCACTGCTAGCTACTGAAACCTCCTAGCTCACGCTGGTTTGGGGAGGTTTCCTTTGCTGCGCTTAAAGTCTTGTAAGTTCCCGATTTCCACTTCACGTCATGTTTATTTATTTCAATTTACGCAAATTCCCATTTCTCTTTTCTTCATTACATGATTTTGTACAATGGGGACATTGTACGAGTTGGTTTGGGGAAGGGTTTTGCGTCGCATATCATTTGCTTGCATTCACGTTTACATTTTGTTTTGCATTATTTATTTCAATTCTCATATATACAGAAAACATCAAAAAAAAATTGAAAATTTTCAAAAATTTCCATAAAATGCACGTTTATTTTAGCATATAGGTCGAGTCGGAACGGTAGTATTTCAAGGATGATATAGCATTTGCACCTGTTTTTGCCTAAGCCTTGCTTGATTAACATGTTATTAGTAGAGTCGTATATGCATTTCTACGAGTTTTCGTTAATTATTTGCTGAACTTGAGACTTGACTTTGAAAATTGGCAAACTACTTATATATTCTGAGATTTAGAGCCTATAACTGGTGTCATTCATGACCAGTTTATCTAGGATGTGAGTAGTACTCCTTATGAGGCATGTCACATAAATGTGCATAAATGTGAACTTGATCTTCTTAATACCTGTACGCATTCGGTCTGTGGTTAGTTGACACATGTGGTAGAGGTTTCCCCTTATTCATTTTGCCCATGAACTCCACACTGCCAAAAATACCTTTTTTTGTCCCATTTACTACATCCTACACTTAGCCTGCCTTGGTCAAGCTAGTAGTCTGTGTTCTTGGGGTTGTTACTCATTTTTGGTGGCATATGCTCTGTTCGAGATAATATTGGGAAGATGAAAAGAAAGAAAGAAAGAAATAGAAAAGAAAAAAAAAAAAGAGATGAAAAAATGATTCGAAAAAGAAAAAAAAAAGAGTTCTGTACTGTTTAAGCAGTCGATCGACTGCTCCTAGAGGTCGATCGACTGAAGGTCCGTGAAGAGAAAGAAATCAATTCGCATAATTCAATCCTTTATCTTATGGCGATTTTTGCTCCCATGTTCCATTTATATCTTATGGGGAGTTGGTTGATTACGACTATTTTGGAGATTATGAGTTTTGTGCTTGTTATAGCACCGTTTCTGTTGATTATGAGCAAGAAGTTGGATGTTGCCATTTGGTTCCGTTTTGGTACTAGCTTGATCACCTGTACCTCCACTTTACCATAAAACGTTTTGCCTCTTCTTACCCATATCTCACATTTCCATATTCATACCTCGGCATGTGTCATGGTCTCTTGTTGGTTGGAATGCATATGTACGATTGTAGAGATTACTTTCATATTAGATTGCAGGCATGTTCTTATGGGTCGTAGTTAGGTGAGAGTCACTACAAAATTAATTCTTTCTATCCTCTTATTTTCACCTGTGCTTATTTGAGTGATACGAGCGACCCGTGAGAGTCCAATTTGCTAAGTCTCTATAGTTAACGGTTCAGCAATATTTCTAACGACTTCATAACTCGTTTGCATGATTCATTTGCTAGTTGATTGTTGGTTATGCATTAAATTGGTTTAGGCTTTACATGTTGCATTTCACTCTGAGATTAAACTCGTTCCATTAGGTCAATAGATCGAGTCCAGTTCTTGCTTGGGGACAAGCAAGGGTTTGGTTTGGGGAAGTTTGATGCGTGTCTTTTATATGATGTTTTACATCCCATTTTACACGCATTTCAGAGCTCAATTATGTGGTTTATGCTACTATTTTCCCTATTTCCGTCTACTTTCGTGTTTTTATACATTATTGCAGAAATGTGAAGAATCCAGCGGAAATCAAGCTAAATCCGTCCCCGAGTATCCTGCATTGCATTTGGCGTGAAGTATTCACCCGAGGAATGAGCTTGGTGCGTAATTCAAGGCCCAAAAGACAAGTCCACGGGTTATAGAAGACAAGTAGCAGCTCAAGCAGTCGATCGACCACCAACCTTAGTCGATCGACCAACCATCGGGTTCCAGAAGCTACTGTTTACTGAAGACCAGTCGATCGACCAGTCCTAGCAGTCGATCGACCAATTTGCCATTCCAGACGAGAATTAAAAGACTGAGGAAGCATAAGCCCAATAACTTTTAGGTTTTGATAATAATTGTTACGTATGTTTGCTATATAACGTAACATAAACATTCAGTTGAGGTATCTCGATTTAGACTCAAGTTTTCATACAATAATATTTAGTTTTGGAATTAGGGTTTGGATTATTGTTAAGCATTGGATCTTTGGTTCTTATTCCTAATTTTTCCTCTGCAAATTCGGTATTCATCTGTCCTAATTTCAGTTTATTGTTCTGCTTCATCATTAGTATAGAATTGCTAGCTAGATTCCCGCAACCAATTCATTGTTTATGTTAATTGTTTACTTTATCGTTTCAAGCATGAATTCAGTAGTTAGTTTCATCATCGTTATTATTGTTTTTACCCTTAGCATGAGTAGCTAGATTATTTGTGCTAGGATGTAGGCGAATTATAGCATAGGCGGCAATAGATTGAACACGGCCTGATTCGCGTGTCAGTCGATCGACTGACATTCTTGGTCGATCGACTGACCTCGTGAGGTTACCCTTCGTTTTAATTGATTTTAATGTTGTATTTAACGAATCGAATGCATGCGACCAGTTAGATGCTTAATTTATGACTGACCCATTAGATCAAAAGATAGGGAAAGTTATTTGATCACCAATTAAGATGACTAAACTGTGCTGAGATCGAAAGATAGGTATAGTTTAGACCGTTAGTCACTCTTCGTGACGAGAGTCGATTAGTGATATTAGGGACCTATAGCGAGATCGAAAGATGCTATTTGTTAAGAGTGGACCGAGAGGACCTCTTGTTTCCCGCCTCACTTGTGTTCGATTTAGACCTGTTTAGTATGCTGCCGCCGAAGCTGTAATGAACCGACCATCCTAGTACCCTTCTTTTATCTGTTTTATCCGTTTATTTAGTTTATTGTCTTTTATTACTTTTAGCTATAGACCAAATCAACTCAACCTCCACAATTGTTACCTTAGACTTTTATTAGACAGCTAGAAATTACGTCTGCCTCCTTGTGGTTCGACCCTGTTACCACTAGCCTAGGTTAGTCTTAATAGGAAATTATAAATCTTATTTTTGGTACTCACAACGACGGGTATCAGCGCTCATGGCCGTTTCAGTTACCATAAGATATAAACCGAGAGGTTGATCCTGTTGGGGTGGCATGAGCACTGGCGGTTTGGCTAGTATTTCCTTTATTCGGTCGAAAGCCTTCTGACAGTCATCATCCCACACGGTGTGATCTGTTTTATTTAACTTCTTGAATATAAGTTCGCAGATCATGGTGAGTTTCGATATGAATCGACTTATGTATTGTACCTTGCCTAGGAATCCCCTAACTTCTTTCTCCGTTTGAGGTTGCGGCATTTCGATTAAATATTTGATCTTTGAAGGGTCTATTTCTATACCTCATTGGCTAACCATGTATCCCAGAAGTTTGTCAGATGTCACTCCGAATGCGCATTTCTGAGGATTGAGCTTCATGTTGTACTTCCAAAGCCTCGAGAAGAATTTGCGAAGGTTCGCAATATGTCCCTCTCTTTTCTTGGACTTGACAATAATGTCATCTACGTATACCTCAACTTCTTTATGCATCATGTCATATAAGAGTGTAGTTGCGGTGCGTTGGTATGTAGCTCCAGCGTTGATTATCCCAAACGTCATAACCGTGTAGCAGTAGGTTCCCCATTGAGTGACAAAGGCAGTCTTATGCATGTCCTCTAAGGCCATCTTGATCTGGTTATATCCCGCGTATCCGTCCATGAAGGATAGCAACGCGTGATCCGCCGTATTATCCACTAATATGTCGATATGTGGTAGAGGAAAGTCATCCTTAGGGCTTGCTTTGTTTAAGTCTCTAAAGTCAACACAAACACGGATTCTCCCACTCTTTTTGGGTACGGGTACTATGTTAGCTACCCAGTCTGAGTACTCGGAAACTTTGATGAACCCGGATTTGAATTGTTTATCGACCTCTTCTTTGATCTTGAGAGCCCATTCTGTCCTCATTCGTGGAAGATTCTATTTCACGGGTTTGTAACCTGGTTTGATTGGGATTCTATGTTCTGCAATATCCATGTTGATCCCTGGCATATCTCTGTAGGACCAAGCAAACACGTCCTTGAACTCGTGTAGGAGGTCTATGAAACTGGCCCTTTCGGTGGGGCTCAGGGTTGTTCCTTTCCTAAGTTCTTGGGGTTCTAGTTCAGTTCCTACGTTGATGGGTTCAGTATTTTCTATCACTGGTCCCCCTTTCCCTTCTTGTAGTATTTCTTTGGCTATGTAGGTAGGTATTTCGATTGAGTCAGGGTCTGGGTCATTCTCATTATCATCTTAAACAGAATTGCATTCAAGATAACACGAAGAGTAAGCAGAACCTGATTTATTCATATTAAGATTTGAGAAAAGTTGAAACAAAGAAGCCATCTGATCTGTGGTCAGTGGCGGTAAAGGGACGGCGATTGGGACATTTCCCGAACTACTGTTGCTATTAGACACTAGGCTAGGAGAAACGAGGGGAGTGGGAATGACGACAGGAGGAGACTCTCTAGGAACTTCTCTAGACTCCGACTCTAACTCTGACTCGAATTCATCGTCTTCTGGTTCTCCTTTTAACATCTCTCCTTCTCCAGTAGTGAGATTGAAGAGTCTTCCTTGATTGTTTGTCCACTTGATCGATTTTCTCCATCCTTTCTGCTGATTGGTGTTGGTTTCTGTGTACATTGTGGCAATGATCTCATCTATGATGCTTTCGGCGCTCTTGATTAAGGGAAGATCCTGGAGGTAGACATCTTCCTCGTTATCCGTCCATATCCCATTAATCACCTCTTCTTTTGGGGAGATAAGATATGAGCAATCTAAGATAGATTCGTCACTTATGATCATCAGAACTCCAAGAGGATTCTGAGTGTTGTTAGGCTTACCTCCTGGTGGTATTGGTAGACGACCGTCTTCAATCATATCTTGAAGTTCATTTTTCAATTTGTAGCATTTGTCTGTATCATGTCCCTTACCTCTATGGTATTCGCAGTACGAATTCTCATCCCAGAACTTGGATTTCTTTTCTGGTTCGGGTATAGGGCCTATGGGTTGAAGTTTCCTAAGTTTCATCAATCTTTTCAGAGCGTTGGAATACGTGTACCCTATATTTGTGAATTTCCTTGGAGGGGTACTCTTCTTAGATGGCTCAAGGAGGTTAACTTCATCAGTCTTGCTAGTAGAGCCGTAAGAACGACTTGTCGAGCCTTGATATCCACGACCTATCATTTTGGACAAGAGCCCTTTACGAATGTCATCTTCGATCCTTGTCCCTAGTACGGTCAAATCTTTGAAAGTCTAGATATTTTGATACCTCAAATGATTTGCATAGATGGGCTTTAGGTTGTCCACGAATTTCTCCACGAGGGTGGCTTCATCCGGGCGTTCAACAAGTTGAGTACTAGTCTTCCTCCACCGACTTAGGAAATCGGTGAAACCTTCTTTGTCATTTTGGGTAAGAACCTCTAAAGTGCGCATGTTGACTTGGATTTCAGCATTATCCGCATATTGTTTAGCAAACTCGATTGCGGCATCGTCCCAAGTAGCGATTTTCTTGTGTTCTAGCGAATAGAACCATTGTTTTGGAATGGTGTCAAGAGATGAAGGAAAGATCCTTAAGAACATCTCGGGTTTAATGCCTTTGATAGACATGTAATCCTTAAAGGCACGGATATGGTTCAAAGGGTTTTCGTGCCCCTTGAATTTCGGGATATCCGTCATGTTGAAATTGGTTGGCAATTTGGAACTCACAGCCTCATATTTGTGATTGTTCTCCCTGTAAATGTCATCCCCTTTGAGATACATCAATTGTTCCTCCAAGTATTGGAGTCGTTTCTCACCGCATCATACCTATGGGAGGGTTTTCGTCACCGAAGTTGTTCACCAAGTCATCGGCTATTTCACTTTCTCGAGGAGGCATCCTCGTTTCTACGGCATATATTTGGCCCTCAATGGTGTCAAGGCGATCATACACTTGGTCTTGAGTAACTTGGATACGAGCTAGCGCGGCTAGGATTTGATCATTACCATTCTGGAGTTGGTTGAAGTTCACGTCGCTTGTTTCAGGCATCTTGGAAACTGAATAAGAGATCGACGACGAATCAAAACACGATCGACCACTCTAGCACACTTACTTGAAAAGAAATGTTTTGACTTGTGAATTGGTAGTGTGCCACTTGTGTCAGTGAGTTTTGAGGAAATGACAAAGTTTGAAAAATGTTGGTCCTGGTCAACTTTAGTGTAGTTGCAGGAGTGGACTCGAAGTGAGGTTTTGAAATGGGTTTTGAGGCCCGAATTTTGACTTGACAATTGGACAGAGTTTCGGCTTGTTTTGCGCTAATGTTAGGCCCAATTTCGAAATTTTGTATTTTAAAGAAGAATTTCGTTTTTTACAAAAATCGTCATGGTTTCGTTTTGGAAATGGTGATCACATATGGTACAAACAATATACAAGCATTATAAGGGATGCTGAGTGCATTTAGAAGGGTTTTGGTTTAAATGGTGGGTTGCCATACCGAACAATCAAACCCGAAGTCTGTGGAGAGGCTCGTACCAAACAAGAGTAAGGCCGATTCCTAGTCCATTTCCTCAAGTAGTGAAAGTCCTTGATACAAACAAGAGTAAGTACCATGGTATGGATGTCAATCGCTATCCATCCTTAGGCCCAAATAAGAATTAGGACCGTTTAGACGGGACGATTGGTCAAATGGGTTGGGTTGGGCCTAGGAAGGCTGAATGAAACAATCTAGGAAGACCGAGTTATGAAAACTGACAATTGTCTTGTAAAAACTATTCCCTAACCTTGTTCAAGTTTCACCCTTTTGGCTACACGTAAGTGTATTATCCCCAGCGGAGTCGCCAAACTGTGGACAATGGGCCCACGGGGGCGCTTGGGAGAACAAGCGTTTGCATTTGTGGAGTCGCCACCAATTTATTGTGGAAAATTGGAAACCGTTCAAATACCTCGTGCCATGTCAAGACACAAAGTAGTGACATGAACACCAAGAACTCGTTACCCTTAGCATTCTATGTCTAGAATGACTCTCGTGGATGTCAATGAACACAGATGTTCACAGAGATCTGGAGTAAGGGGTGAGGGTACGTATTAGGAAGCTCTTTTGATCGAACACCTAATCCCGCCGCCTCGATAACGGCCTCTACTAATGATTAGGGAAATTGTCTATACTCGATATATTGTCGATTATAAGCATGCAATGCAACATCCAACGTTTTAATCCTAGCATGTGAGAATTCGACTAAGTCGGTGAACACGTAATTTATCATACAATTGGGTCGAATTGGGATTTAAATTGATTACATGTGAAGGCATACAAGTGATACAATAGAAGGAATACAATAATAATACAATAATGAAAATTACATAATTACATAGGGTTAATTGATTTATGTCGAAAATACTCCTAAAACGGATAATTTGAGAAAGAAAGAATAAACAAATTAACGAACAGGAATTAAAGGGTGATAATACAATTAGTAGTTAATTAGTACGTAATTAATAAAATAGGTCAAAGCAAGAACGGAAGTTCAGAGGTAGGAATCAACCAGGAACAGGCGCAGCAGAGCTGCGCCCTCTGGAAGAGGCGCAGCAGTTGCTGCGTCTGTTCCTTGGCTCAGTTCGGGCTATGAAGCCGGAATTGCAAATCGTTAATGTTAATTGGTGATTTTAAGGCTTGATTATGCTATTTGACTCGGGTGAAAGTGATTAGCAGGTTATTTACATGTGATTAATGGTCATGAAAGTAATAAACATGGATGAAAACTGATTAATACGAATTAATTACATGATTGAAAAAGGGTTATTTAGTGAATTGAACAAACTAATTAGGTTAAATATGACAAATTAATGATGGACGCGATGATAAACAGGTAAGAATATATCAAAGGTCGAATTCCATAAACTCAATATGAATGAATCGAATTTCTACAACCCGGTTTGACTTTAATGACGAAAACCCGCAAATATCGGTTATTTGGGGTTTGAGTCGGGATTTAATGATAAATTATATGTTAATGATGATGAAACATATGTTAAATGAAATAAGAACAAACAAAGACGAAAGAAAAAAAAAGGACGAAACCAACAGAAGACGAAGGAAGAAGAAGAGAAGCAAGAACGGCGGCAACCTCAGGAAGAGGCGCAGCAAGTGCTGCGTCCTTTCCAAGAGGCGCAGTAGTTGTTGTGTCCCTTCTCGACGTCTGTCTTCTGTTAATCCGTAAAAAGGGTTTAAACAAAGGGTTTTAGAAATCGGTTTTAATTGTATTTTCGACATAAATCTTACAATATGATTACAACAATAAAGACCAATAAATAAAAGAGAGATTTACACCCTCAGACTTACATGTTTGACGAAACGAGATGAACTAAGTTTACGATTAGTGATGCTCGACTCGAATGTAGACGAAAGTGCACTCGTAAGAGAAAAAAGACTAAGATTGATTAAGTTGATTATTATGGAGTTGGTCAAATTGGTCAGTCATGCAAAACGAGGTTGGTACTCAGAAAGATCCGAGCTTACGTGGTCGAATGTTCAAGCATGTAGACGCCAAAAAGTAAGAACGTGGTCTAGAATGCCAAGGGAGAAGAGAAGGGCAGACACTCGCGTGAGAAATATGAGAGACCGAAGGTCTCTATTAATACTAATAACGTTGAGGAAGTAGGGTTTTCGGAGAAACTTTGGAAGTGAATCTCGAAAAGATATGAAAAGATACGAAAAATACGCAGAAAGGGACTTGGGAAGAGGCGCAGCAGACACTGCGTCTCTTGGAAGAGGCGCAGCACTTGCTCCGTCCTTTCCTAAGTGGTTTCCCCCTGCGGAAGAAAGATTTCCGTGTTTAGTTTATGGAATAACGGAATAATTTGGTTTTCCTTAATATTTTGTGTGAATATTACGGGAAATTATTTGCCAAAGATTAAAAGATTTATAAAATATGGAATAGAAATATCCGGAACATTCCAGAACATTCTGACTCGGTATTTTAACAGTTATCAGAAAATAAAGACGGTTTTAGGCCCGGACTCCAAATGTACTCTAATTACTGCCAAAACGACCGTATCGGCACGTAGATGACAATTAAGAGGTAGACATAAATGTTTGAGCGATCACTTGATGATAAACTTACGAACTGTCACAAATCGTTCCACGTACCAAACATGGGGCCCAATCATCACAGAATTTGGATTTCTTTTCTGGTTCGAGTGTAGGGCCTATGGGTTGAAGTTTGCCCAGCTTCATCAACCTTTTCCGAGAGTTGGAATATGTGTCCCCTAGATTTGTAAATTTCCTTGGAGGGGTACACTTCTTAGATGGCTCAAGGAGGTTAACTTCATCAATTTTGCTAGTAGAGTCGTAAGAACGACTTGTTGAGCCTTGATATCCATGACCTATCGTTTTGGACAAGAGCCCTTTACGAATGTCATCTTCGATCCTTGTTCCTATTACGGTCAAGTCTTTGAAAGTTTTGATGTTTTGATACCTCAAATGATTTGCATAGATGGGCTTTAGGTTGTCCACGAATTTCTCCACGAGGGTGGCTTCATCCGGGCGTTCAACAAGTTGAGTACTAGTCTTCCTCCACCGACTTAGGAAATCGGTGAAACCTTCTTTGTCATTTTGGGTAAGAACCTCTAAAGTGCGCATGTTGACTTGGATTTCAGCATTATCCGCATATTGTTTAGCAAACTCGATTACGGCATCGTCCCAAGTAGCGATTTTCTTGTGTTCTAGCGAATAGAACCATTGTTTTGGAATGGTGTCAAGAGATGAAGGAAAGATCCTTAAGAACATCTCGGGTTTAATGCCTTTGATAGACATGTAATCCTTAAAGGCACGGATATGGTTCAAAGGGTTTTCATGCCCCTTGAATTTTGGGATATCCGTCATGTTGAAGTTGATTGGCAACTTGGAACTCACAGCCTCATATTTGCGATTATTCTCCCCTAAATGTCATCCCCTTTGAGACACATCAATTGCTCCTCTAAGTATTGGAGTCGTTTCTCAGCTGCAGTCACACCCATGGGAGGGTTTTCGTCCCCGAAGTCGTTCACGAAGTCATCGGCGATCTCACTTTCTCGAGGAGGCATCCTCGTTTCTACGGCATATATTCGGCTCTCAATGGTGTCAAGGCGATCATACACTTGGTCTTGAGTAACTTGGATACGAGCTAGCGCGGCTAGGATTTGATCATTACCATTCTGGAGTTGGTTGAAGTTCGCGTCGCTTGTTTCAGGCATCTTGGAAACTGAATAAGAGATCGATGACGAATCAAAGCACGATCGACCACTCTAGCACACTTACTCGAAAAGAAATGTTTTGACTCGTGAAATGGGAGTGTGCCACTTGTGTCAAGTGAGTTTTGAGGAAATGACAAAGTTTGAAAAATGTTGGTCCTAGTCAACTTTAGTGTAGTTTTAGGAGTGGACTCGAAGTGAGGCTTTGAAATGGGTTTTGAGGCCCGAATTTTGACTCGACAATTGGACAGAATTTCGACTTGTTTTGCGCTAACATTAGGCCCAAGTTTTCGAAATTTTACATTTTAAAGAAGGATTTTGAATTTACAAAAATCGTCATGAATTTGTTTAGAAAAGATTGATCACGTATGGTACAAACAATATACAAGCATTACAACGGGATGTTGAGTGCATTTAAATGGGTTTTGGTTTAAAGGGTGGGTTGCCATACCGAACAATCAAACTCGAAGTATGTGGAGAGGCTCGTACCAAACAAGAGTAAGGCCGATTCCTAGTCCATTTCTTCAAGTAGTGAAAGTCCTTGATACAAACAAGAGTAAGTACCATGGTATGGATGACGTCAATCGTTATCCATCGTTAGGCCCAAATAAGAATTAGGACCGTTTAGACGGGACGATTGGTCGAATGGGTTGGGTTGGGCCTAGGAAGGCCGAATGAAACGATCTAGGAAGACCGAGTTATGAAAACCGACAATTGTCTTGTACAAACTATTCTCTAACCTTGTTCAAGTTTCACCCTTTTGGCTACACGTAAGTGTATTATCCCCAGCGGAGTCGACAAACTGTGGACAATGGGCCCACGGGGGCGCTTGGGAAAGAACAAGCGTTTGCATTTGTGGAGTCGCCACCAATTTATTGTGGAAAATTGGAAACCGTTCGAATACCTAGTGCCATGTCAAGACACAAAGTAGTGACATGAACACCAAGAACTCGTTACCCTTAGCATTCTATGTCTAAAATGACTCTCGTGGATGCCAATGAACACGGATGTTCACAGAGATCTGGAGTAAGGGGTGAGGGTACGTATTAGGAAGCTCTTTTGATCGAACACCTAATCCCGCCCGCCTCGATAGCGGCCTCTACTAATGATTAGGGAAGTTGTCTATACTCGATATATTGTCGATTATATGCATGCAATGCAACATCCAATAAATTGATCCTAGCATGTGAGAAATTAACTAAGTCGGTGAACAAGTAATTTAACATACAATTGGGTCAAAGTCGGGATTTAAGATTGATTACATGTGAAAACATACAAGTGAAATATAATAAAGAAATACAATAATAAATACAATAATGAAAATTACAATAATTACATCGGATTTAATGATTCATGTCGAAAATACCTTTAAAATGGATAATTTGAGAAAAGAAAGAATAAACAAATAAACGAACAGGAATTAGGCGATAATACGAATAATAGTAGATTAATACGTAATCAAATAAACTAAGTCAAGGCAACACGGGAATTCAGAGACAGAAATCAGCCAGGAACAGGCGCAGCAGAGCTGCGCCCTCTGGAAGAGGCGCAGCAGTTGCTGCGTCTATTCCTTGGCTCAGTTCTGGCTGTGAAGCCGGAATTGCAAGTCGTTAACATTCGTTGGTTAATTTAATGATTGATTATATTATTTACTCGGTTGGAAGTTATTAACAGATTATTTACATGCGATTAAAGGTCATGAAAGCGATAAACATGGATAAAATCGATTAATACGAATTAATTACAAGATTAAAAGGGTTAATTAGTGAATTGAACAAACTAATTAGGTTAAATATGATGGATTAATGATGAACTGATGATAAACATGGTAATAAACAGGTAAGAATATATCAAAGATCGAATTCCAGAAACTCAACATGAATGAATCGAATTTCTACAACCCGGTTTGACTTTAATGACGAAAATCCGCAAATATTGGTTATAAGGGATTTAAGTCGGGAATTTAATGACGAATTATATGTTAACGATGATGAACAACATGTTAAATTATCATGTGAACGAGATAAGAACAAACAAAGACGAAAGAAAACAAAATAGACGAAACCAACAGAGGACGAAGGAAGAAGAAGAGAAGCAGGAACGGCGGCAACCTCAGGAAGAGGCGCAGCAAGTGCTGCGTCCTTTCCAAGAGGCACAGCAGTTGCTGCGTCCCTTCTTGACGTCTGTCTCCTGTTAATCCGTAAAAAGGGATTTAAACAAAGAGTTTTTAGAAATCGGTTTTAATTGTTTTTTCGACATAAATATTACAATATGATTACAACAATAAAGAACAATAAATAAAAGAGATATTTACACCCTCAGACTTACATTTAGTGATGCTCGACTCGAATGTAGACGAAAGTGCCCTCGTAAGAGAAAATTAAACAGATTGATTAAGTTGATTATTGTGGAGTTGGTCAAATTTGTCGGTCATGCAAAACGAGGCTGGTACTCAGAAGGATTCGAGCTTACGTGGTCGAATGTTCAAGCACGTAGACGCCAAAAAGTAAGAACGTGGTCTAGAATGCAAAGGGAGAAGAGAAGGGCGGACACTCGCGTGAGAAATATGTGAGACCGAAGGTCTCTATTTATACTAATCACGTGGAGGAAGTAGGGTTTTCGGAGAAAATTTGGAAGTGAATCTCGAAAAGATATGAAAAGATACGAAAAATACGCAGAAAAGGACTTGGGAAGAGGCACTGCATCTCTTGGAAGAGGCGCAACACCTGCTGCGTCCTCTCCCAAGTGGTTTCCTCCTGCGGAAGAAAGATTTCCGTGTTTAGTTTATGGAATAACGGAATAATTTGGTTTTCCTTAATATTTTGTGTGAATATTACGGGAAATTGTTTACCAAAGATTAAAAGATTTATAAAATATGGAATAGAAATATCCGGAACATTCCAGAACATTCTGACTCGGTTTCAGAAAATGAAGACGGTTTTAGGCCCGGACTCCAAATGTACTCTAATTACTGCCAAAACGACCGTATTGGCACGTAGATGACAATTAAGAGGTAGACACGGGTGTTTGAGCGATCACTTGACGATAAACTTACGAACTGTCACAAATCGTTCCGCGTACCAAACATGCGGCCCAATCATCACCGGGTGGTTTGCGGGAGGTGCAGAAATGAGGTATCTACAATGTTCTGGGCAATAATCTACCTTTGGCAACCCTAAATGGATATGTTAAAGAGGATTTGGGGGAAATATAATTTTGATAAAATCTCTTTTTTGCTAAATAGGGTTTTTCTATTTAGGTTTCCTACTACTGAATGTCGTGATTTGGGACTCCAACAAGGTCATTATCTCTTTGATAATAAACCCCTCATTGTTAAACCTTCGGCAAGGGAGACTAAGCTGATTAAGGAGAAAGTTCAATGTAACACCCCCATATACCGAGGAGCCTTAACAAGACCTTCCCTAGCATATAAGGGCGTTACCATCTTTGTTGCCCGAGGACAGTAATAATCAAGTGTCGATAAAAGAACAATTAAGTTATATTACAAGTGATTAACAAAACTAAAGATATATAAAAGGTACAACTCAAAACCACTATCAGCTATGTGAACTACTTCTGTCGTGACTCGTGATAGACTCATCCCGCCAAGCACCCAGCTATCATCTAGATCACAACCTACTAAGACTGACTGCTCACCATAGTGGATCACGGCAGACACAATAGAAAAAAACAACAAAACAATACAACACAAGGTCAGCAACAGAGGGAACAGACACACAACCACAGACACAACACAGGCACAACAATACACACACACACCACATTTCCTCCAATCAATCACCATCATCAACTGTCCACTGGACCAGCCCTGCCAGTGGGGGGACCGCAGTCGTTCCCACCTAAGCCCCACTTATCATACAGAGCGATAAACCCATGTTCATTAATGTGCACATCCCCTCCCGTGGCGGGTTCCACGGAGGGCGAACTACGGGCGTGAAGCCACTCTCGCAAGTGACTCCACTCAGCCGAGGACGCACATCGAGAACCATAGACAAACAATCACAATCAGCTGTACCACAACAACGATAATCAAAACAACACAACACCCACCAATTACCACAATCAATCAACCATACCGACACTATATCAACCAAACCACATCAAAAGACACTCTAGACAACCAACAGTACTAAGTATGCGAACTTACCTTTAGCGCACCGCAGCGATTCCGCGTCCGATCACAAGATAACAACCAACCAAGCAAACCACCTATACAAACAGTACAACCATCTATCATTACCACTACAAACCTACAGAAAACAATGATGACGATGATGGTGACGATAACATACCTACGCATAGCAATCCGGCGTCAAGACCGCTACCCGACTCAAGCAACCCATCCCCATGGTGTAAGCATCCTCAAAGAACCTCAGGTAAAGGATTAAGGTGAAGGATAAAGAGGGTGACGACATCTAGGTTTAGGAGAAGAAGTGCGGAAATGATTTGGGGTTTCACGATTATCGATTTATAAATCCCCGGTGCAAACCCGTTACTCGATTGAGTAACTAACTTACTCGATCGAGTGACCTCTACTCGATAGAGCTCCCAAGCTACTCGATCGAGTAGCCTCAGCTAGATCGAGTCCCACACAAACCAAAGCTCACATCGTCACAAGACATCGCCCGTAAAGTTTCCCAAGGTTAAGATCAGTGTCTAAGGTTAGTCAACGTCGGTCAACGGGTCCCTAAAAGGACGGGTATTACAGTCTTCCCCCCTTAAAAAGAACTTCGTCCCCGAAGTTCAACTCAACCTCCCTCGCGACACACTGACAAAGGAACCAAGGTAACCATTACTGTTTATCTGACACATGCCAACACGATCATTCAAGGATACCATCCCCATATGTATGTTCATCAAGCATCGTCATCACCTACCTTAGCACATAATACACAACACGACTCCCAGCGAATCACGAACTTCCTTTTGAATCACCAAACACACATAGTCCATAAGCACGACTAGTTCAACTATCACTTGCACTTACTACCCAATATTACTCAAATGTAGACCGACACAACTATTAAAGTACTCCTTCATCAATTACTTGTCACAACTACCAGTTATAAAACACTCACAACACGGTCCTACTACTGATTCACAACACACATTATTCATTCCACTCTATTACTTTAACCACGCAACACAATTCTACTAATAGCAACTCCACCACTGCTAACAACATCCAATGTTCATGACCACATCATGAACGACTAACAGGAATTAAGGTCTAACAACATGTTATTCTATTCAATAATTGTAAACTGTTACTCAATTACACAATAACAACTACGAAATCATCCAAGCAACCATTTAAAATACATTAAAATATCATGAAAACACTGTAAAATTGTTATAATTACGTTATTTTTCCTTTGCGACATTACTCTTCCCCTCTTAAAAGGAACTTCGTTCCCGAAGTTCACCATCAAACAACTTCCCTGACTCACAAACTGATACATACTATTCCACAATGACATTACTTACAAACCACAAAGCAAACCTTGACTCATGACAACCAATACACTTCTTGACATTACACAATTTGACTTGTATACATATAAAACCACTGAAAGCGTGTATCACACCACAAGAGATACCATTACCAACTAGCAGCCATGTCACCAATTACTTGTTATACGATCATACCAATTATGTAACAAAATTATAATCATTGTACATCACGTTACCTGAAGCCATTTGATTTAGCATTTTAATTGATAGACATAGCATCGAAAATTGTATAAATCGCACGACTATGCGCAACAATATAACAACCGTTGAGACTAAACAATGATATAAGACACTCATAACAAGAAATACTATAACAATAACCAACGACATGATGAGGTAAACAAGTTTTGTAACGAAATGAAGCTGTAACAGTGCTACTGGATAGAGTTCGTAAGGCACTCGATCGAGCTGGGCTTACTCGATTGAGTTCGTCAGCTACTCGATTGAGTTAGCTGAGATCAGAACACTCCCCAGACGTCACCCCTACAGTTACTCGATCGAGTGAGGGGCACTCGATCGAGTAGCCACGGGTCAAGAATCCTCTAAGACTCCACTTCTAGTCCCAAGCAATATATATATATATATATATATATATATATATATATATATATATATATATATATATATATATATATATATATATATATATATATGTATATATGTATATATATATATATATATATATATATATATATATATATATATATATATATATATATATATATATATATATATATATATATAGTCGGGATGCTTTCCCGATCCCAAAATCCTGCATAAACAGTCTAAAAAGTATCCAAAATACGGCCTTATGGCCAACATACACACCAAAGTCTAATAAAGTACCAAATGGAACAAGTACTATCAACTACAAGATCATGAAAGATATAAAAAGAAATAAAGTATCATCACTCCATAGCCTGCTCATCCATCACCTCGTCACCACCATCACCACCTGACATGCCCGCTCCAGCTGCATCCTGACCTGCGACACCACCAACACCGGAATCTGCTCCCACACGCCATGGAGCCAAGCAACCGTAGGGATATGATTGAGGCTCTCCCTAAGTAGACCTCTCCACGCCAAAAGAGTGGAAAACTCCACTGTCGTCCCCAACGCCCCTCCACCACACGGGCTGAGCTGTCTCGGTCCCGATGCCCTGTACATACGCCATCTCATGGAGGTTCCGGAGTGTCAAGGTAGAAGACACCCTCTCCGTGAGCTCGTTCACTCTCATCTCGGGGCTATAGAAGGAAGGGTAACCGGGAAACTGGTACTGTGGAGGCACAGGCTGCTCTGGCTGGGTCTCAGCCACCCTCTCCCTCACTCGTCGTGGTCCTCTCGCCACTCTAGGCTGGGCATCCTCAGGTCTTGCACGATTCCAATTCGTCGGCTCAGGCATCACCTCTAAGATATCCGGGTCAATGAGGTAAAGCTGCCTCTCAGGAACCTCATCATCCTCATTATCAGAATCGGCAGCCACTATTGCCGCCGGTAAAGGCTCGGTCACGGGAAGGTGCTCGGGAGCAGGTATCCTCATCCAACTCATTCCCCAAACTCTCCATGCTAACCCACCATCCTCCAAAGTCCTCAACCACTTGGTGTCAAGAAAGTACTCATGGTCCAAGGTAGGCACCATCGGAGTCAAGGGTGTATCGGCCGAGGAGGCCTCAAAAGAGGTCAGACGCTCCGCCAAACGCGTGGCAATGGCACCACAGCTCAGGAAACGAGTGTCATAAGAGGCCATCAAGGCCAAGCTAGCACACACTATGTCCGGGGCACTGAAGGTGACTCTCTGAGATCCGGTGGGGTTAAGGTATGCCGCAAGCAACATCACCTCGTGTGAGTTAAGCTCACTCACATATCTCCGCTCATAAAGTAAACAGGTCAAAGCACGGAGAAAGATCTTTAAGGTGACATGTTGAACATCATTAATAAACATGTTGCTGGAGGTGGGGGCGGGTTTGCTGGTAAAGCAAGGCATAAGGCTACTAGCTCCACACTCAGTCGGGATGTTCCTAAGAGCTCTATTCGCAGGTCTAGCAAGGCCGAGGTGGGTGGCAAACATTTCCATGGTCAGAAAGAAACTGGTGTTCATGAGGCGGAACTTGACGTTCTGTTCTACGGCATCATACTTGAAAGAACTCATGAACTCAAGAGTCAGAAAGGCATAAGAGTGTTTCCGAAGATGATACAACCCAGTCATACCCAAAAGATGTGCCTAACATCAATCTCAATCCCCAGGTCAGTCAAGAGAGTGGTATCGATACAACGGGTGGGTCTCATACGACGTCCCTGTAAAGCAATGAAAGCATCTCTTTGCATAAAGTCCGCAAAGACAACAGAAGGGTACTCGGGTACCGCTGGGATCGTAGGTCCCCCACTCCCCTCACCTACCTCGGGCTCAGAAGCCCTCCCTCTCTTACTTTGACGAGTTCCGACAGTTAATCTCGGCATCTGTTTCAACACATAACTTAGATACACAAACAACACTTACTTGCAATCATATAAATTCATGTAAAGACAAAAAAAGAATTACTATGCACACACTTTCCCCAAACAATCCAAAAATTACAATTAGAACCTCCTAAATAATCGTTAAACGGTCTCACAGCTACAACATTATGGCCAATTATGACAACAATTAACAACCCAACTACCAATTTTAAAGATTAAACTTTCAAAATAACTTCACCAATAAACAAATTTCACAAGCATATAGGACGAATTTCAGTTTGGGGCACTTTTAAGACGGAGTTTTAAGGCAAAATTTTGAGTACGAACCATCAAAATCAACACTAAACATGATGCCCATAACATACATTATCCAATTTCCCCTCTTTCATATGCAAAAGACAATCAAAATTCAACTTAAAATTCCAAACCCTAGAAATTTTGATACACACATTCCCCCAAATTGATTCGATTTTTGTATATCTAGCATCAATACTCAACAAATTAAAGCAAATAAATCATGTGACAACAATTATAAGCAAGATTCTACACATACAAATCGAATTTTTAGCAAATACCAACAACTTACATGCTTCTAATCAATTAAAAATATAGAAAGAGATGAATATCGTTACCTTGATTGATTAGCAAGCAAAAGGATGGATTAACAAGATGAACACCAAGAAATTTATGCACCCAAAACACAAGATTGAAAGCAAAAGAGAGGTATAAAGGATGTTAGGGCTTAGATGAGATAGGAAATAAGAAGAAAAGAAGATAGCAAAGGGTATAAGAATCCCGCAAATCCCCGGGTACTGTTCACTTACTCGATCGAGTAAGTGGGTTACTCGATCGAGTGGCCTCTACTCGATCGAGTGGGAGCTACTCGGTCGAGCTTCCGCTGGCAGATCCAACCTTTTCGATGTTATAGCTTCCTAATTAGATCGAATGAGGTCTACTCGATGGAGTAGATACTCTTTCTCGGTCGGGCAAGATTAAGAACAAGGTCAAAAGTTACGAGTTTGGTTAACGGTTCCTGCAAAAAAACAACTCGTGTCGATTCCAAAAATGAATTTGGAAATCGTCACAGATTATTATATTCATTCACAACGCACTATTACTACTTAAATGTAACGCCACAGTTTCATTCGACCAAGATACATATTACTTCATTCTATAACGGACATTACGCAAAACGATCTACTAAGCCATTACCTTATTCATGCATACCATCACACATTATTTTACTTCTAATCATGCATTTGCAATATCAACAATACAACTTATACTTATTCTATCGTAGTCATTCATCTAACATTAAACCATCATTTATCATCCAAGTTTGTTAATAATTTAACCATGTCACACCTAATTACCAACTAAGTTACTCAACTTAACTATGCCATATAATAAGAGCATTCAACCATTCATCCATCACAATTACCAAATACTACTTGACAAACATTACAACTAATTCAAAACTTACTACGTACTATCATCACCACATGCAGAACAAAAGATTGAGAAAAAAAGAAAAATGAAGAGAGATAAGCTAGAGAGAGAAAAGCTCTAAATTTCACAAAATATCTGTATCAGAAAACAAAAAACAGCAAGCTCGAAACCCTAAAAATGGCAATAATGGCGAGAGGATCTCAAGCCTCCTCGTCCAAAACACCAAAAAAATCTAATTCCTTTTCAGTACTTGCTACCCAGAATCCAACGAATGGTCCGACTGATTCAGTGAGTGCAAAGACGAAGAATATCAATGAAATTACTGGAATAGCGCCGTTTGACCTTGAATCAGTTGAAATTGATGAATCAGGAGAGGCATGGTTAGTTCAAGGGAAACGTAAGCAAACTTTGGAAACTATTGAAGAGGAACCTTCTGGATTGATACAATGTAGTGCTGAAGATATGCAAGAAGAGTTGAATTACTGGAAAAATTCAGTCTACTGCTTCATACTAGGAGCCAACCCTCCTTGGGAAATAGTTGAAGGTTTTGCGCGTCGAATTTGGGCTAATTATCCTGTTGATAAGGTATCGTTCCTTCCGAATGGTATATTCTTGGTAAGATTCATGAATGAAGCTAGTAAGGTTGTTGTCCTAAAACAGGGGCACTACTTGTTTGACAATAAACCTTTAATAGTGCGTGATTGGCAACCTAATATTGAGTTAACTAAGGATGATGTTAAGAATGTAGCCGTCTGGGTAAAACTCCATGATTTACCTCTTAAATTTTGGGGGAAATGTCTACCTAAAATTGCGGGACAGCTTGGTACATATCTCAGAAGTGACCCCTCTACTATGGAGAAAACTAGGCTAAGCTTTGCTAGGGTATTAGTGGAAGTCCCTTTTGGTGTCAAGCTTCATGAAGTTGTGAAATTTTTAGATGTGGATGGGCATGTTGTTACTATTAACCTGGAGTGGGAATGGAAACATGTACTTTGTGAGGATTGTGGGGGGATTGGCCATGAAAGTTCACAGTGCAGGAAACCAAAACCACAACCTAAAAAGAATGCTCCACCATCTAAGAAATGGGTACCAAAAAAACTAGTCCTACTGTAGCAACTATGGTTATTGGAACTCCGACTCCTGTTGTAAATGTGGCTCCACAGGCTGTGCAGTCTGAGTCTCCAGTCATAGCACCGGCTGCTGAGCTTACTGCTACTCCTGAGGAAGTTCAGCATCAGATTCAGGTGGTTTGGAATAAGGATGGTACTTATGGGCAAGTTAATACTCCATTGAGGCCTGTGGTTTCCTTGAGTAGGACTGCTATTATCAGAGCAGGTCAACAATCTTCAAAACTCTCTCAATACACCTTTTTGGATGCAATGAATAATGCTACACCCAAAGTAGGAATTGGCACGAAAGGTAGTGCATTACTCCCACGGGGGAGTAATGCATAACATTGGTTTTATGAATGTTAGGGGATTAAATAGTCCTACCAAGCAGAAATTTGTTAAGTGGTTTATGCACTCTCATAATGTAGGGCTATTTGGTCTCCTTGAGACCAAGGTAAAACCTAAGTCTCTAAATCATGTCCATATGAATATTTGTGATGGGTGGTCTATTACTACAAACACTACTTATCAACCTGGTGGAAAAGTTTGGGTTCTATGGAACCCTCAAAAATTTAAGGTTCAATTCCTGTTTTACAGTGCTCAAATGATACACATGAAAGTTACTGATTCTAGTCTCAATTTTGATTTCTATTGTTCTATGATTTATGCCTTTAATGATCTCAATGAAAGGAAGTCTTTATGGCAAGATTTAAATCAACTGTCTACTCAGTGTCAAGGTCCTTGGGTTCTTTGTGGTGACTTCAACTGTGTGTTATCCCCAACTGAAAGACTGGGTGGGCAAACCAGTAATGAGGAAATGGAGGATTTTCAAAATTGTATTGATCAATGTGGTCTGATTGATAGCCCTGCTGCTGGCTCACTTTATACCTGGACTAACAAGCAAGATCCCAGTACACGAGTTTATTCCAGACTGGATAGGGTTCTTGTTAATCAAGACTGGTTAACTGGCAGGAGGGATTATTTTGCTCAATTCTACAATGAAGGTCTTTTGGATCATACTCCTTGCATTATTCAGGATTCCACTAGTGCTTTGAATGGAAGAAAAAGTTTTAAATATTTCACTATGTGGAGTCAGGTTGGAAATTTTCTCCCCTGTGTTCAACATCATTGGCATGTATCCTACCAGGGAACAAAGATGTATCAAGTTGTGAAGAAATTGAAGAGTTTGAAGAAACCCTTGAGAGCTTTGAATAAGGAGCTTTTTGCTGATATTGAGAACAATGCAATTCATGCTTGGAAACATTTGGATAGCTTACAGACTAGTTTAAAGCAGAATCCAACTAATCCTTGTCTTATACTTCAAGAAATTGAAGCTGCAAAGGTGTACAGAGAATTGCAACAGGCAGCTGATAGTTTTCTCCTCCAAAAGTCAAAAGCCACTTGGGTAAATTTGGGAGATGATAACACTGGCTATTTTCATAAGATCCTGAAAGGGAGATATACAAGGAATAAAGTGCTAAAAAATGTTGATATGGATGGTTAGGAGCATTATGATGGTGATCATATCCAGCAGGCTTTCTTACAGTACTACCAATTACTACTGGGAACTGTATCCTCTACTTCTCCAGTTTGTAAAAGTGTTGTTCAACAGGGTAAACTTTGCACTGATGCCCACTGGCAAATTTTGTTATCACCTGTCCATAAAAAAAGAAATTCAGGAGGCTTTGTTTTCTATTCCTAATCACAAGGCTTCTGGGCCAGATGGATTTTCTAGTTCCTTTTATAAAGATGCATGGCCTGTTGTTGGAGAGGAGGTATGTGATGCTATTACTGATTTCTTTCACACTGGCAAACTTCTAAAGCAGATTAAGCACACTTTCATTACCTTATTGCCTAAGTGTGAGCTTCCTCAAGATGTGACTCAGTTTAGGCCCATTGCCTGTTGTAATGTCATCTATAAAGTGATTTCTAAGCTACTTTGCAATAGGCTTTCACTTGTTTTACCTGATATTATTAGTGAAACTCAAGGTGGGTTTATTAAAGGAAGGAATATAATTGAAAACATCCTGATTTGTCAGGATTTAGTCAGACTGTACAATAGGAAGTCTATCTCTCCTAGATGTTTGATCAAGGCTGATTTGAAAAAAGCTTATGACTCTGTTGATTGGGGTTTCTTGGATCAAATGCTGGTTGCTCTCAACTTTCCTCCCCATTTCATAAGGTTAATTATGGAGTGTGTCAAGTCTGCTTCCTACTCTCTGGTGCTTAATGGCCTAAATTTTGGCTTTTTTAAAGGGGCTAAAGGTTTAAGACAAGGGGACCCTATCTCCCCCTTACTTTTCACCATTACTATGGAGTATTTGAGTAGAGTCTTGGATCATGTGACTACTACTATGAAATTCAGGTTCCATCCTTTATGTGGTCAGCTCAAGTTATCTCAGTTAATGTTTGCTGATGATCTTCTTATGTTCTCAAAAAGAGATGTTACTTCTATCATGATCTTGCTACGTGCTTTTGCAACATTCTCAGCTGCTACTGGCTTACAGATGAACACTACCAAGTCAAATATCTACTTCAATGGAGTTTCAGAGCATCTTAAATCTGATATTTTACAAGTATCTGGTTTTTCTGAGGGGAGTGTTCCATTTAAATACCTTGGAGTACCTGTGTCTGCAGGGAGATTGAGTGTAAGACAATGTGCTGTTCTTATTGATAATGTTGTAGCCAGGATTAGAACCTTTGGTACAAGACATCTATCCTATGCAGGCAGGCTCACCCTTGTAAATTCTGTTTTGACTACTCTATATAATTATTGGGCCACTGTCTTCATAATCCCTAAAGGAGTTTTGAGGAGGATTGATGCAATTTGCAGAAACTACCTATGGGAGGGAGGTCCTGATTACATTAAAGTTCCCATGGTGAGTGTTATGGGCAAAATTCACATTTTCATATCGTTACACGTGGCAAGCAATGAATGGACAATCAAGGCTTGAGAGGATCAATGTCGTGGATGAATTCGGGTCGTAGATGAGAAAAGCACACATGGGATATTAGAACAAGTGCAGTCAAAGAGGTTAAGGGTCAACTCACCTACTTCCTATTTTTGGGCGACTGGACCTAGAAGTCGGGAAACAAATTCTAGAGGAGCCTGATTCTGGAAGAGCGAGCTTGATTCCAGAGGAGCCTGACTCCGGAGGAGCCTGACTCTAGAGGAGCCTGATTCTAGAGTGACTCGACTCTAGAGGAGTTTGACTCTGGAGGAGCCTGGCTCTAGAGGAGCCTGATCCCAGAGTGACGCGACTCTAGAGGAGCCTGATTCCAGAGGAGCCCGGCTATTGAGGAGCCTGAGGAAACGACACTCTAGAGGAAGCAGCAATATTAGAGGAATAAAGATTAGCAATAAATGGAGGAACTAATGGAGGATTTGGAAAAATAAAGACTAGCATTTAATGTGGCATTAGTTGAGCATTTAGTGGGGGATTTAAGAGGAAAGAGGAAACAGTCAAAGAAGAAAAAGTCAGCACATTTAATTCCTAAAAATCAGGTAACTGACCCCTAAAAAATGGGGTAACGGCTCCTGAAAAGTAGGAGGTCACCGGAGGAGCTGGAGGATCTAAACCCTAAGAAGAACAACTATAAAAGAAAGAGCAAATTCAGTCAAGAGACATCTCATTCCAAGGCAACACATAATCACTAAGCAACGACATCTTGTTTCTTCTATATCATTCTCATGAAACACCATTGTAGCTTCCTTACTTGCTAAAATATTCCGATTATAATGCTAATATTGGCGGGATTCCGACTCCCCCCGCGGTTGTTCCCACACCGGGTTTTCCGCGTCACCAAAAACTCCTTGCGTCGATCTTTCTTTCATTGTCTTTTACTTTGTTTTGCACCGTGACTCCTTGATTCACTTGTAGTTATAGACGATCACTTTGACTCACTAATCTAAACAACTAATCGGTAAATTTTTACCAAAACAATTTGGCGCCCACCGTGGGGCATAGTGATCATTCTCTATAACCTAATTTTGCAAGTGTAATTTTATTCATCTCTATGTCTGGAGCCAGTTCGAATCCGTCCAGCACCCAGGGAGCACCCCCTCAACCTTATGGTGGAAGGCCTCTTCCAGCATCCACGGAACCAGTCACTGCGTCACCAGCAGCCAGCCAGATGGTCCCCGTCAGCGTGTCTCCCAAAGCCATGCCACCACCTTTCAAGCCACCGCAGGTACCTAAAGCATCAGCGGCACCCGGTGTGACGGAATCTAGCGAGGAGAGCGGCCCCGGCGAGTGAAGTCCTTACTAGGACCCGGATCCGGAGGCGATCGGGGGAATTCCCAAGAAATCGGGAGCCTCGCCACCGGATCCAATGCGAGTGGTGCTAGAAGGAATGGATACCCGCACCGGCCATTGAAAGCTTGAGGAAGGACAATCGGGATCTCGGAACCGGATCGCAATGGTGGCACGAGTTAGGCCATCGGCTCCACTACCTCCACCTTCGAGGCCCCAGTTTCAGCCACCAGTGGAGGATTTTTCCGGCAAATTTCGTCAGACCTGGTCACCAGATTGGATCTCGAAGGAGTACCACCCAGAGGAGCCATCGAGCCCGGCGGATTAGGGTTCTGTCTTTTGATCGACCACCCGATCTGCGGCGGACTCCGGTAGTAATTTGTCTAATAGCTTGCCGGGGACTAACTTGCAATCTCTTGCGGGAACACCCGTCCAGGGCGACGGGGATGGAATCCGGGATCCAAAGCACTAACGTGATGAATCCGGCAAGAAGTCATTTCTCTGAGAGAACCTGGCTTGGAGGAACCTCCTCTCGGCGAGCACCAGAATGCCAACCAGGAACCATTATTTACACCAAACCTTTGGCGAGTCAAACAGTAATCGGTTCCCGGAGGAACCTGGTTCGGAGGTACACTGTTGGCTCTTTTCCGCCTCCCTCTAACCCTCTGGCGAACAGGTAGCTTCTGGAGCAATGTACCGGAGTTAAGGGACTGATGTACGAGATTCCGGCGTAGCACGACCCCCCGGAAAAGGCGACGCAATAGCTACGTAGACTCCCCTTTTGTGGATGACATAGAGCCCTCGTTGGTGTCCCCAAAGGATGCGTACCACCAACCATGACACTCTACGACGGGACCACGTATCCTCTCGATCACATCAACCATTACAAGCAGAAAATGATGGTGATAACCGCAACAGGGTCCCTAAAGGAAGCTTGTATGTGCAAGGGTTCGGTCCACGTTGTCCGGGCTTGACCTTGCGGTGGTTCGTCGGCACCGCCTAACAAGAGCATAGCCTGCTTCGCCGACCTAGTTAACGCCTTCCACCAGCAGTTTGTCAGCAGCCGCAAACCAGAAAAGCAAACCAGGGACCTGTATCGAATAGTGCAAAGACCAGAGGAGACTACCCGAGATTTCCTGAACGGGTTCAACGGGAGAAGGTAGCAATTCCCCGGTGTGACATAGCCACGGCTATCGAAGCCTTCCTCCAAGGACTCCACCAGATTGATTTATACAATGACCTAACCAAGTACCCATGCACTACCTTTGAGGAAGTACAAACAAAGGCAATCGTTTGTTATGCGGTGGAGGAAGACTCGGGGCCCGGGAGGGCTACCTATGGTGCTAACCCTACATCTAGAGAGGCTCTTGTGGCAAACCAGATTCGGGAGAACCACTGTTCCAATATCTACCAGTAACTGAGGTAGAAGTCAGTGCAGTAGTGATACGACAGCAGGAAGAAGCTCAACATACATTATACTATATCGTTAAGTCTCTGCTACCTGCATAGACCAGGGTACCAGGAGGGGACCCGATCGTCAAGCTTGAATAGTCCCAAAGTCAAGCACCAAACCATCCAAAACCAGACGGATCCCCCCTGCGGACCGAGAATCTGGGGGCGGACGCTCTCATTACTCACGGGGCAACATCTCGGCCAGACCAGGTATTTCTACAGATCCAATAGATAACCATGCTAGCTGGAAGATCCATCAGACGACTCTGCGTCCAGAATAACATTCAGAGAGAACAATTTCTGGAGGATCAACAAGGAGGTGAGGTATTCAGTGGTTGGTTGTTCGTTATCTTGCATTGTGATCCTTGGCGGGGTAGAGACCCATGGTGCGGGGCGGTGCATGTCGTTGAACCATCAATGAGTCCGAAACACTGAGGATCCGGAGATATTCAAAGAAACCCGAGAATCTTTGAAACACCAAATTCTCACGAGATAAAATGAAATAATCGGAAGAAAAAACTTGCAAACAACAAGATGGCTGCAGGAACCAGGGGCATTCTACAACCCGCCCGGAATATAACCGCTTATTACTCAACAAAGAAAGGTGTTCAGGTGTCAGGCTATTTTGTATGCCCTCCACAACGAAGCTGTGCAAGACATGCAGGGGGCAAGAGCCTCCCCAACAATTCGCCAGCATACTGCATATTTTGGTACATAGTCTACCAGATGAAACTCCGCCAAACTCAGGTTTCAGGTTTTATCGCCAGCACCCTCAATTTTTAAGACGACATATGTTGGTACACAGTCTACCAGATAAAACTCTACCAGTGAAGCGTGGGCCTATGGTTGAGTACCCACAGATCGGACGAACGAGGATCCTGTAGTACTCAGCACCCACGCAAGCGGGGCTCCTCTGAATAGAGTGGGCAACTAAATCCCAGAGCCTCCAATCAACGAAGGCCGGCAACAAAATAGCGAAAAAATATGCACGCACGATAAAACAAAAATACGCCAGAAAACGGCAGAATACAAAACAAAAGTACGCCAGAAACGGCAGAATACAAAACAAACGGTAGAACACTCGCGACATCATAACACACACTCAAACGTGATCATTCTCACGACACATTGATAGACATTGCATTCACAGCATATAAAGGTCACAACGTGCCTAGCCACCATATAGAGTAGATCATGCATTAGTATATTGTCGCATACACCTATATTGCATCACTGACATTTTTCAGGTACCAGCTGCATACTAACTGCAGGAGCAAGTTCTGCTCGAGGTTTTCACCACCAGAATTATCCCTGACACTCAGAGGCAGAATGGTAAAGTCAGTAGGAGGCTGGTCCCAGCTCGACCCAACAACCATAAGCTTTCATGAGCAACACCTAGCGTCCATCAGCATCCACCGGCTGGAATCCATAGGTCGATATCTATAAAGCATCTACTTGCTGCTACTTCCAGAGTAGGAGAACCGTAGAGAGTCTGGAAGAAGATCCTGGAGGAGGCAGCTTTGCTTATCCATCAACCTCACTCCAATGAGAATCTACCAACACCGCTCCGCCTCGATACCTACATAGCCTTACTTCCAAACCAGCACAAACAAAGAGACCCAAAAATCAGCCTACCAGGAGCCTGGAGTAAAAATCTCGAGTAAAATTCTGGGTACAGAGAATGGGTTCATAACTAGGCCCGGTGTATCCAGCAGGCAGGTATTTGTTCTAGCAGAATGACGACAACATCCAGAACTTGAAAGACTAATTTCCCTCCTCATCTTGAGGCTGAGGAGGAAAATTGGGGGCAATTGTTATGGGCAAAATTCACATTTTCATATCGTTACACGTGGCAAGCAACGAATGGACAATCAAGGCTTGAGAGGATCAATGTCGTGGATGAATTCGGGTCGTAGATGAGAAAAGCACACATGGGATATTAGAACAAGTGCAGTCAAAGAGGTTAAGGGTCAACTCACCTACTTCCTATTTTTGGGCGACTGGACCTAGAAGTCGGGAAACAAATTCTAGAGGAGCCTGATTCTGGAAGAGCGAGCTTGATTCCAGAGGAGCCTGACTCCGGAGGAGCCTGACTCTAGAGGAGCCTGATTCTAGAGTGACTCGACTCTAGAGGAGCCTGATTCCAGAGGAGCCTGACTCTCCGGAGGAGCCCGACTATGGAGGAGCCCGACTCTCTAGAGGAGCCCGATTCTAGAGTGACTCGACTCTAGAGGAGCTTGACTGAGGAGGAGCCTGGCTCTAGAGGAGCCCGATCCCAGTGACTCGACTCTAGAGGAGCCTGATTCCGAGAGAGCCGACTCGGAGGAGCCTGCTATTGAGGAGCCTGAGGAAACGACACTCTAGAGGAAGCAGCAATATTAGAGGAATAAAGATTAGCAATAAATGGAGGAACTAATGGAGGATTTGGAAAAATAAAGACTAGCATTTAATGTGGCATTAGTTGAGCATTTAGTGGGAGATTTAAGAGGAAAGAGGAAAGAGTCAAAGAAGAAAAAGTCAGCACATTTAATTCCTAAAAATCGGTAATCGACCCTAAAAAATGGGGTAACGGCTCCTGAAAAGTAGGAGGTCGACCGGAGGAGCCCGGAGGATCTAAACCCTAAGAAGAACAACTATAAAAGAAAGAGCAAATTCAGTCAAGAGACATCTCATTCCAAGGCAACACATAATCACTAAGCAACGACATCTTGTTTCTTCTATATCATTCTCATGAAACACCATTGTAGCTTCCTTACTTGCTAAAATATTCCGATTATAGTGCTAATATTGGCGGGATTCCGACTCCCCCCGCGGTTGTTCCCACACCGGGTTTTCCGCGTCACCAAAAACTCCTTGCGTCGATCTTTCTTTCATTGTCTTTTACTTTGTTTTGCACCGTGACTCCTTGATTCGCTCGTAGTTATAGACGATCACTTTGACTCACTAATCTAAACAACTAATCGGTAAATTTTTACCAAAACAGTGAGTTGGGAAAAAATATGTGTACCAAAGAGTGAAGGTGGATTTGGAATCAAGGATAGCTTTTCATGGAATATTGCAACCATTGGAAAGCTAGTATGGTGGATTTTTACTAAGCCTGATAGCTTGTGGGTCAAGTGGGTTGATCACCTTTATATAAAAGGGGGTGACTGGCTCACTTACACTCATGCATCTGATGCTACCTGGAGTTGGAAGACCATTTGCAGGGTGAAGGATACACTCAAAGCTGGCTTTTCTGCTGGACAGTGGCTCCCTAATTCTGCAGGTTACACAATTACAAGTGGATACAGCTGGTGCAGAGTCACCCAACCTGCTGTGCATTGGAAGGATTCTGTTTGGAACAATTGGTGTTTGCCTCGTCATAATTTTATCAATTGGCTAATGTCAAGGAAGGCTCTTAAGTTGAAAGATAAACTGTTCAGATTGGGGATTTGTACAGATGATATCTGTTGGTTATGTGCAGGGGCTACTGAAACACATGAGCATCTAATGTATCAGTGCCCTTATACTGTACGTGTGATGGGCAGGATTAGTTCTTGTTTGCAACTAGTCCTCCCTGTTCAGAATACTTTAGATTGGATACAAGGAAAGCCATGGTCTAAAGTCAGAAAAAGAGTGGCTAATGCATGGATTCAGGCTGCCTACTACAGCATATGGCATCAACGCAATCAAGTGAGGGTGGAAGGAGTTCTGTTGCACCCAAAACAAGTGATGGAGAATATCAGAAGCATGTTGAAAATTCGTTCTATATTTTGGCTAAGAAATGTAATGAAAGATAGAGATAAACAATGGATTATGGCATCTTTTTAATATGTTAAATGTCGTAATCATTGTGCAAATTGTAACCAATGTTGGTAGTTTGTAATAGTTTGTTTGTTCTTCAATGAAAGCTTACCTTTTACCAAAAAAAAAAAAAAAAGAAAAAAAAAGAAATCATCACCACATGCAAGACTCACAATTCCTTTATAACTAATACGCATAGAACGATTTAGAAACATTATTATCGCCACATCACACAACATTGTTACGTACTATAAACATTTCACCACTTCCACTACTTCCATGCACGCCTCTACTCAACCACGGACTTACACAGTTCTCATCACAGTTACATATACTAACATGACTAGAGACTCCATCACAGATATTTCCAACATAACCATTATACACTCTAGGCACATAATTCCCGACTCGATATCCCATAACCGGTGACTGGCTTAAGCATAATGGGGCCATGATTTTGAAATGAGGGTGCCTACTCACCCAAAATCTAGCATCAGCTGGGGCTCCCAAGATACATACACCATGTTCATTTTATTAGACTCTCTACGTTCATTAGGCTCATTTGTTACAGGTTCCAAAATCATCGCTCTGATACCACTTTGTAACACCCCCATATACCGAGGAGCCTTAACAAGACCTTCCCTAGGATATAAGGGTGTTACCATCTTGGTTGCCCGAGGACAGTAATAATCAAGTGTCGATAAAAGAACAATTAAGTTATATTACAAGTGATTAACAAAACTAAAGATATATAAAAGGTACAACTCAAAACCATTATCATCTATGTGAACTACTTCTGTCGTGACTCGTGATAGACTCATCCCGCCAAGCACCCAGCTATCATCCAGATCACAACCTGCTAAGACTGACTGCTCACCATAGTGGATCACGGCAGACACAACCGAAACAAACAACAAAACAAAACCACACAAGGTCAGCAACTGAGGAAACAGACACACAACCACAGACACAACACAGGCACAACAACATACACACACACACACACACACACCACATTTCCTCCAATCAATCACCATCACCGATTGTCCACTGGGCCAACCCTACCAGTGGGAGACCGCAGTCGTTCACACCTAAGCCCCACTCATCATACCGAGCAATAAACCCATGTCCATTAATGTGCACATCCCCTCCCATGGCGGGTTCCACGGAGGGCGAACTACGGGCGTGAAACCACTCTCGCAAGTGACTCCGCTCAGCCGAGGACACACCTCGAGAACCATAGACAAACAATCACAATCAGCTGTACCACAACAACGATAATCAAAACAACACAACACCCACCAATTACCACAATCAATCAACCATACCGACACTACATCAACCAAACCACATCAAAAGACACTCTAGACAACCAACAGTACTGAGTAGGCGAAACTACATTTAGCGCACCGCAGCGATTCCACGTCCGATCACAAGAAAACAACCAACCAAGCAAACCACTTATACAAACAGTACAACCATCTATCATTACCACTACTGTAACACCCCCATACTCCAAGTGCCTTACCAGGACCACTCAGGTATGAAGACATTACCATCTCGGTTACCCGAGGCAATGATAATCAAACACCAATAAAGAAACAACGTTTATTATAAATAATTTAGCGAATAGTTACAATCCTCAAAACCAAACCAAAAGTACGATACATGATCTCAAACAGACTGTTCTAACTGAAATGTAAATAAACTAAAGGCTACAGCGGAAGACTCCTATCATCATGTCGTGGCATCCCAGCTATCCCAGTACTCATCTCAATACCTGCTCAATATCTGCTCACCATCCCCGAATGGATCACCGCAGGTTTACAAAACAACACCGGGGTCAGTACTAATCACACAATCAATATGTATAACAACAATAAGATACACCGACAGCTTAACTGTCACACACACACACACAACCAACCAATTCCCATCATCTCAATACTCGATATCCCCTTTGGACCACGGACCACTGCCGATGGGGACCGCCCCGTACCCACCAAATCCCCGCTCCACATAGTGAGCGATAACCCTATCCATTAATGTGCACATCCCTTCTGTGGCGGGTTCCACGGAAGGCGAAACTAGGGCGTGAAGCCACTCCCGCAAGTGACCCCACTCGGTAGAGGCCACGCCCCGCGAACCATCAACAACGATCACAACCACAATCACAAGACAATTATTATATCAAACAACCAAATACAATACATCAACCAATATCCCATTATGGGACTAATACCGAGTAGAAATCCTACACGGTATGCACACAATCGACGGTCTCTCTTTCGCCGAGTCAAAAAGCCTCTTCTATGAACCCTCCTCCTATCATACAACACATAGAGGCTACCAATCACATACTACACATAAAAACCCCCAATCTCTAAATTAGGGTTTAACCAAATCAAAGGAAAAACAATAAAAAGGGTACATAGATCTTACCCTCGACGCAAGGAACCCAACGATATAAACAACGACAAGAACTCGACCGTCGAACTCCGGAATTGCTAAGAATACGATTAGGAAGATGAACTTGTTGCTTTCTCTTTTAAACAGAATTTAGGTTTTGTAAAAGTGGTTTAGAATAATGACGACGGAACTTAAATACCTTAATCGCATAATTAACAAAACCCGAGAAAACTCCCCGTAAAACCGGACACTCGATCGAGTACCCAAGGTACTCGATCGAGTACCCCTTACTCGATCGAGTGCCCTAGCTACTCGATCGAGTACCCAACAGTCGAAAACTATTTTATTTCGCAACTTACCCTTACTCGACAGAGTAAGGCCTACTCGATAGAGTACCCCAAGACTTATAAATACGGAGTATTACAGTCTTCCCTCCTTAAAAGGAACTTCGTCCCCGAAGTTCAAACCACTACTAAACAAAGGTACTCCCCCAACATTCCCGACTCAAAAACCAAAACAAAATTCAACATAAAACATGATACTAACCCAACTCATCCCGACAACATCCCGACACAACATATAAAAGGGGTATAAAACTCTTAAAAACTGCTCACGATCATCTCCTACCCCCCCTAAAAGAAACAAGGTTACGTCCCCGTAACCATACATACCTGATCAAAAAGGAAAGGGTAACGCTCTTTCATAGCTTCCTCTGGCTCCCATGTAGCTTCCTCGGTCTCGTGGTTAGACCACAGGATCTTAAGCAAAACTGTCTCACCACTCCTAGTCTTTCTAACCTTTCGGTCTAGAATCTGCTTAGGCACCTCAAGATATGATAAGGACTCATCTAGCTCTAAGCTCTCTGCCTCCAACACATGTGACGGGTCACTCACATACTTCCGCAGGTGCGATACATGAAACACATTATGCACTCTCTCTAACGCAGTTTGGTAAAGCCGGACGATAAGCAACTTCCCCAACTCGCTCTAAGATCTCATAAGGCCCTATAAACTTCTGACTTAACTTGCCTTTCTTCCCAAATCTCATAACCCCACGCATAGGAGACACTTTCAAAAGAACCTTGTCCCCAACTTGAAACTCTATGTCCCGACGATGTAGATCTCGCATAACTCTTTTGTCGATCCCCGGGTCGCTCTCTTCCGTTCCCGATCATCTTAATCTGTTCCACCATCTCATGCACCATCTCTGGTCCTAAAACCATCGCCTCAAAGACTATCGTCCCCACAGATTGGACTCCTACATCTCCTCCCATACAAAGCCTCAAACGGTGCCATACCTATACTTGGTGTGATAAGCTGTTATTGTAAGAAAATTCTATCAAGTCCGACCTCTCTGCTCCCACTACCACCAAAATCCATCACACAAGCTCGCAACATATCCTCAAGAGTCTTGATTGTTCTCTCGATCTGCCTCTGTCGCGGGATGAAATGTTGTACTCATCTTCAAGGTTGTTCCCAACGATTCCTGCAACTCCTTCCAAAACCTCGATATAAACCTCGCATCTCTGTCAGACACTATGTCCTTAGGGACTCCATGTAACTTAAGCACGTTCTTTCGATAGGCCATAGCCAATTGTGCCTTAGTCCATGTATCTTTCATTGGAACAAAGTGAGCGACTTGGTCGACGATCCACTATCACCCAAATCATGTTGTTACCTTGTTGACTCTTTGGCAAACCCACAATGAAATCCATGGAAATGGATTCCCACTTCTACTCGTGCACCTCTAAAGACCGAATCTTACCTTGTGGTCGTCATTGTTCCCCTTTAACTCTCTGGCATGTCAAACAACGGGACACAAACTCAGCTGTCTCTTTCTTCATCCCAGGCCACCAAAATGTTTTCTTCAAATCCTTGTATAGCTTGTCTCCACCTGGATGAACTGAATATGGTGTGCAATGTGCCTCTGTCATGATAGTCTTTTTCAACTCCTCGTCATTAGGAACACACCACCTACCATCAAACCTCAAACTACCATCTGTATGAATAGAAAACCGGACACTCTCTTTCTCTACTCCAGCTCTCCACTCCACTATCTTAGGATCCAAAGCCTGCTTACCCCGAATATCATCATAAAACTCCAGATGTACTGTCATATCACCCATGGCATCTCCTTTCTGCATCATATGTATCCCAAAACTCGCTACCTCATCTCTCAGCCTCATCAAAGATAGAGCTGTACACAGGGAATGTACACTCTTCCTACTCAAAGCATCAGCTACAACATTGGCTTTCCCTTCATGGTAGATGATTTCCATGTCATAATCGCCAATCAGCTCCATCCACCTCCTCTGTCTCATGTTCAACTCCTTCTGCGTGAAGATGTACTTGAGACTCTTGTGATCAGAAAATACCTTAAAGATTGCTCCATAAAGGTAATGTCTCCAAATCTTGAGAGCAAACACCACTGCACCCAACTCCAGATCATGAGTAGGGTAGTTCTCCTCATAAGGCTTCAATTGCCTAGAAGCATAGGCAATCACTTTGCCATTCTCGCATCAACACACATCCCACCCATTCTTGAGGCATCTGTATAAACCTCAAAGTTCTCGCTCCCTTCAGGCAATGCTAAGACAGGAGCTGTGGTCAACCGCTCCTTTAATGTTTGGAACGCCGTCTCACAACTCTCATCCCAACAAAACCTGTTCTCTTTCCTCATCAACGCTGTCATCGGTTTAGCTATCTTGGAGAAATCTTTCACGAACCGTCTGTAGTATCCAGCTAAACCCAAGAAACTCCTAACCTCAAGAACATTCTTCGGTGCTTCCCACTTTGTCCTTTGCCTCAATCTTCGTCGGATCCACAGCTACCCCATCTTTAGAGATTACATGCCCCAGAAAAGCAACTTTCTCTAACCAGAACTCACACTTGGACAGTTTAGCATACAACTCATGATCCCTCAAAGTCTGCAACACGATCCTCAGATGCTCCTCATGCTCCTCCTTAGTCTTAGAGTAGACTAAGATATCATCGATAAACACTACTACAAACTGGTCCAAGAACTGTCTGAAGATTCTATTCATCAAATCCATAAACACTGCCGGCGCATTAGACAACCCAAACGACATCACCACATACTCATAATGGCCATACCTCGACGTGAAAGCTGTCTTTGGTATGTCCACCTCTCTAATCTTCACCTGATGGTACCCCGACCTCAAATCAATCTTAGAAAAGACTGTTGCACCGCTCAACTGATCAAACAAGTCATCTATCCTTGGCAAAGGATACTTGTTCTTTATCGTCACACGGTTCAGCTCCCTGTAATCTATGCATAACCTCAAACTCCCATCTTTCTTCTTCACGAAAAGAACTGGTGCTCCCCACGACGATACACTTGGTCTAATGTATCCCTTCTCTATCAGATCATCCAACTGCTTCCTAAGCTCCTCCATCTCCTTAGGACCCATACGGTACGGTGCCTTAGAGATTGGCCCCGTCCCTGGCTTCAACTCAACGGTGAAATCTATCTCCCTCTTCGGTGGCAACCCCGGAATCTCCTCTGGAAAAACATCTGCAAACTCCCCCACCACTGGTATCTCATCAACTGTCGGACTCTCTATCCGATCATCTCTCACATGGCACAAGATCGGAGGACATCCCTTCCTCGGATAAGACTTCAAGGTGACAACCAATCAACTTAACTTTGGGTTTGACTAGAAACCCACGATAAGACACACTAACACCCTTAGGACCTCTTAAAGACACTTTCTTTTGATGACAGTCTATCTTAGCTTTATACTTTCCTAACCAATCCATCCCAACTATCATCTCAAAACCGTTAAAAGGAAACTCTAGCAAGTCTACAGGGAAATCAACTTGCCCAACTATCAAAGATACATCTCTGAACAATCTCCCACACGATACAGACTCACCCGAAGGTATGAAAACTTGCTCACTGACAGACTCATATACTCTAAAAACCCAACTGTTTGACATGACTCGAAGACACAAACGACTGAGAAGCCCCCGAATCAAACTAAACAAATGTAGGAATACCATTAACAAGGAATGTACCGGTGATAACGTGCGCATCTTCCTCAGCTGCTTTCTTCTCCATCATGAATAACTTGCCACTGGTTTTCTGCCCACCTCCCTGGACAGTACTGGCTGAGGTGGTCGGCTTAGCACCCGACCCTTGATTGTTGTTGTTGCTCGCTGGTGGTTTCTGATAAGAATTACCGCCGTTGCGGTTGCCTCCACTCTGGTAACTCTGACCTCCCCGGTTTGGCCACGATCCAGCCCGTCGGTTGCTCGCGAAGCTCTGCGCCGGTCTCTGGAAAGATCCCGGTGCACTTGTGCACTCATGTCTCTTGTGGCCTACACCACCACAGCTATAGCAGGTCACTCCCCAACTATTACTCACACTTCCACGGCCACGCCCAAAGGAAGCCCAAAGATCGAACCCGGACCCGAAGAAAATCCCTTAGACTGATTGTGGTTGCCTTTCTTGTGATTCGATTGGCCACCACCCTCACTCTCAGACTTCCTCTTCTCACCACCTAACCTCTCCTGAGCCATCTCCACCAACCTCTCAGCTCTCCCAGCCCTCTCATAAGCTTCCTTAACATCAGTAAGGACTCCCACGGGTAACTTATCCATAATCTTAGGGGTCAACCCTCTCTCAAACCTCAATGCCAGATTCTCCTCACTCAAACCCATATCCTCAGCATACCTAGACTTCTCATTGAACGGCTGTAGTACTCGGCCCACGGACATCTCGGCGGTCATCTTAAAACCATCAAACTCTTCTCTCATCTTACTCCTCACATGTTCCGGTACAAACTCCTTCCTCACAGCCCTACGAAACTCCTCCCAAGGTATAGCAGGTAAGCCTTGGTTTGTATATATCTCCTTAGCACTCACTTTCACTGAATCCCACCACTTGCCTGCTTGCCTCCCTCGGATAGAACGCACTGTTCCACTCTCATCTCATCAGGACAGTGAACCAAATCTAATATGTTCTCCATCTCTCTCAGCCAACTATCAAGAAGGTTAGGCTCCCCAACTCCCTTGTATTCTTTCGGGTTAAACCTCGCAATATAGAGGCTGATTTTTGAATGATCAACCTCCTTCTCCTTATCCTTATTCTTGTCCTCATTCACTTTCTTTAGGGTCTCAGTAAGAGCATCCTGGTGCTCTAACATCTTAACGATGTCATCCACGGTCATAAGCTCAGCTCTCGCATACAAAGCAGTTCTCTTGGGCGGCATCTTGAAACTATACATATATAAGAAAGGGTAGATATGAACACACGTACTAAACTTCAAAACACGAAAACACGCCACCCAGAACCCACTCGATCGAGTTCCCAAACACACTCGATCGAGTAACGGGCTACTCGATCGAGTGCCCCACGTACTCGATCGAGTACCCAAACTTCAGACCCCAAACAGACCTTCTGATCTCTTACCTACTCGATCGAGTATCTAGGCTACTCGATCGAGTGACCCCCTACTCGATCGAGTGCCCAAAAACGCGATTCTGGACTCAAAATCGTTAAAAACCCACCCGATCGAGTCAGTCCCACTCGATCGAGTCATTCTAATACATAAAAACTACCCGCATGTTACGTCATATGCTAACATGCTAAACTTATAAATCACATTATATCATAATAAACATACTACGCATCTTTTCTACTATCTACGAGATCATTTCATCATGTTATTAAATGCCACATTGTAAATCATCCAACATGTTATCATCTCATCAACAAGTTCCCACATATCACCATTTTCTTTCACATGCTCAACTTTCTACTTCAACACCCAACAATTAACACATTTCATCACATTCTTACACAAGTTAACCAAACACACATACGACTCGACAAACACTTCCCCCATGTGACCGGTTCAAAGTTGTAGGGCGACCCCTGCGACTTTAGGACGTCTCCCAAGCCTTTGCACTAGCTCCTACAACTTTTACCCCGGGTTCATTTTAATTGACTCCCTATGTTCATTAGGTTCATTGGTTACAGGTTTCAGGATCGTCGCTCTGATACCATTTGTAACACCCCCATACTCCAAGTGCCTTACCAGGACCACTCAGGTATGAAGACATTACCATCTCGGTTACCCGAGGCAATGATAATCAAACAACAATAAAGAAACAACGTTTATTATAAATAATTTAGCGAATAGTTACAATCCTCAAAACCAAACCAAAAGTACGATACATGATCTCAAACAGACTGTTCTAACTGAATGTAAATAAACTAAAGGCTACAAAAAGACTCCTATCATCATGTCGTGGCCATCCCCGCTATCCCAGTACTCATCTCATACCTGCTCAATATCTGCTCACCATCCCCGAATGGATCACCGCAGTTTACAAAACAACACCGGGGTCGATCTAATCACACAATCAATATGTATAACAACAATAAGATACACCGAAGCGACTTAACTGTCACACACACACACACAACTAACCAATTCCCATCATCTCAATCTTGTCCACTGGACCCGCCCCGCCATGGGGGACCGCAGCCCGTACCCACCAAATCCCCGCTCCACATAGTGAGCGATAACCCCGTCCATTAATGTGCACATCCCTTCGTGGCGGGTTCCACGAAGGCGAAACTAGGGCGTGAAGCCACTCCCGCAAGTGACCCCACTCGGTAGAGGCCACGCCCCGCGAACCATCAACAACGATCACAACCACAATCACAGTACAATTATTATATCAAACAACCAAATACAATACATCAACCAATATCCCATTATGGGACTAATACTGAGTAGGAAATCCTACCTGGTATGCACACAATCAGACGGTCTCTCTTCTGAGTCAAAAGCCTCTTCTATGAACCCTCCTCCTATCATACAACACATAGAGGCTACCAATCACATACTACACATAAAAACCCCCAATCTCTAAATTAGGGTTTAACCAAATCAAAGGTAAAACAATAAAAAGGGTACATAGATCTTACCCTCGACGCAAGGAACCCAACGATATAAACAACGACAAGAACTGACCGTCTGAACTCCGGGAATTGCTAAGAATGCGATTAGGAAGATGAACTTGTTGCTTTCTCTCTTAAACAGGAATTTAGGTTTTGTAAAAGTGGTTTAGAATAATGACGACGGAACTTAAATACCTTAATCACATAATTAACAAAACCCGAGAAAACTCCCCGTAAAACCGGACACTCGATCGAGTACCCAAGGTACTCGATCGAGTACCCCCTTACTCGATCGAGTGCCCCAGCTACTCGATCGAGTACCCAACAGGTCAGAAACTATTTTATTTCGCAACTTACCCTTACTCGACAGAGTAAGGCCTACTCGATAGAGTACCCCAAGACTTATAAATACGGAGTATTACAACTACAAACCTACATAAAACAACGATGACGATGATGGTGAGATAACATACCTACGTATAGCAATCCGGCGTCAAGACCGCTACCCGACTCAAGCAACCCATCCCCATGGTGTAAGCATCCTCAAAGAACCCCAAGGAAAGGATTAAGGTGAAGGAGAAAGAGGGTGACGGCATCTAGGTTTAGGAGAAGAAGTGCGGAAATGATTTGGGGTTTCACGATTATCGATTTATAAATCCCCGCTGCAAACCCGTTACTCGATCGAGTAACTAACTTACTCGATCGAGTGACCCCTACTCGATCGAGCTCCCAAGCTACTTGATCGAGTAGCCTCAGCTAGATCGAGTCACACACAAACCAAAGCTCACATCGTCACAAGACATCGCCCGTAAAGTTTCCCAAGGTCAAGATCAGTGTCTAAGGTCAGTCAACGTCAGTCAAGGGGTCCCTAAAAGGACGAGTATTACAGTTCAATGGTTCCCTTTTGGGTTAGGTTTTTAGGACTGAATCTGGAGTTTTGGGAGGCCAATAGTTTGGAAAAAGTTTCTTTATTAACTGGAAAGTCTGTTAAATATGATGAACTACTATTGATAAAACACGGGTTAGGGTGTGCAAGGGTAATGGTTGATGTCTCATTTGGTCAAGAAATTCCTGAGCGGATCCATTTCCTTGAGGAACAACAAATGGAAAATTCAGTTTTGCTTGAACATGAATGGAAATCAGTAAGATGTACTGGGTGTAATAGTATTGGTCATGTCCAAGAGCAATGTAGGAAAAGAGAAATGTCTAAACAAACTCAATTTATTTGGAAGCCCAAAGTTCAACAGATAACTCCTAAAATCCTACTATGGATAAGCAGAAGGATACGAAAGAGATGCCTTTATTATCGAGACTCATGTTCATATGGAAGGTGTTAATCAAGCTGGAATACAGAATATTTTTAATCCTTCCAGGACTATAACTCGAATTATGGGACAAGATAGGAAAACTTTGGAGACTGGACCTAGTACTAGTAGACAAGGTAGATTTTTTATGAATGTTTTAAATATTGCTTTGAAAACTGCATAATAAAAAAAAAAAGGCATAGATACATGCCTCACTCACTAAGGATGTATTTGGATAGAGGGATTTGGAAAGAAAAGAAAGGGAGGGAGAGTAAGGGATTTAAAATCCTTTGTTTGGATAGCAAATGAGGGTGGAGGGAAATGAAGGGGGAGGAGATTTGGAGGGATTCAATTTCCCTCTTCCAAGGCTAATCAAAATCTCTCCACAATAGGCAAGATTTGGAGGAAAATTGTATCCAAACACCCACACTCCATTTTCCCTCCCCTTCCCTTCTCTCCCTTTCCCTTCCCTCCTTCCCCCTCCCCTTCTTTTCCCTCCACTTTTGCTATCCAAACACACCCTAAGGGTCCGTTTGGATACAATTTTAGGAGGGAAAGGGAGGGGAGGGGGAGTGAGGGGAGGTGAAGGGAGGGGAGAGAAGGGGAGGGCAAATGGAATGTGGGTGTTTGGATAACAAAAATTATGAAGGGAAATGGAAGGGGAGGAAGGAGGGAGATGAAGAATGGATGGAGGATTGAAGGATGGTGGTGGTATAATTAGAGTCCAAATAATGTTTTCTTTCCAAATCTTGCCACCCTTGAAAAGATTATAATTTGTTCTATAGGGGGGAAAATAAGTCCTCTCATTTCTCTCCCCTTCCATTTCCTTTCTCCCATATTTTTTATCCAAAGAAAGGAAATTAAATCCCTCCCTTTCCCTCCCCTCCCCTTCTCTCCAATTCCTTCAATCCAAACGGACCCTAAGGGTGTGTTTGGATAGCAAAAGTGGAGGGAAAGGGAGGGGAGGGAGAAGGGGGGAAGAGAAAAGGAGGGAAGGGGAGGGGAAATGGGATGTGGGTATTTGGATACAATTTCCTTCCAAATCTTGTCTATTGTGGAGAGATTTTGATTTGTCTTGGAGGAGGGAAAATGGATCCCTCCCAATCTCTCCCCCTCCATTTCTATCTACCCTTATTTCCTATCCAAACAAGGGAGTTTAAGTCCCCTACTTTCCCTCCCTTTCCTTTCCCTCCAAATCCATCAATCCAAACATACCCTAAGGGTGGCAGAGGAGTCAACTAACCTAGTGATATCTGATAATGAATAATTTGGATTTTTGGAATATAAGGAGAATAAATATACTTACTAAATTAAATGAAATAAAATGACTTCTTAACCTAAATAAATGGGTTGTTGGAAAAAAAGGTGGGATCTGGTACTAGTACTTCTACCTATAATAATTTGTGTAATAATTAATTTGTGGTTACTAATAGTAACAGACATCCAAATGGTAGAGTATGAGTTGTTTGGAAGTCTAACTTATTTCAGATTTTTGTGCTTGATTGTGAGGCAATTCATCCATATGATTGTTAATATCTGTAGTACCAAGAAAATTTTCTTCCTCACAACGGTATATGCTTTCAATAAAATTGAGAGGCAAAGTTTGTGGGATGCTTCGAGGAGCAGCAGATGGTGTAATATGCCTTGTGCTGTTTGTAGTGATTCAATTGTGTGTTGAACTACAATGAGAGAATTGATACTGTCTTCACTATAATGAAATTAAAGATTAAAGATTTTCATGAGTGTGTTAGCTTCCGTGGTTTCAGGATATAAAAGCTAAAAAAGTTTTGTTTACCTGGAATAATAAGCAAAATGCTCAGACTAGGGTTTACTCTAGGATTGACAATACCTGGTTAATAATTATTGGCTTGTTGACTTCCCTAATTACTATGCTACCGTCACCTTAAGGGTGTGTTTGGATTGAGGGATTTGGAAAGAAAGGGAGGGGAGAGAATTGGAAGGATGAAAAATCCATTGTTTGGTTACTAAAGTGAAGGTAGAGGACTAGAGGGATTTGGATGGGAGGGAAAATAGATCCCTCTATTTCCCTCATACAAGGCAAATTATTTCCCCACCAACATAGGCAAGATCTCGAGGGAAAATTACCTCCTCCATTCTCCCTCCCCTCCCTTTCCCTTCCCTCCTTCCTCCTCTCCTACCTTTCCCTCCGTTTTTTCCTATCCAAACAAGGCTTAAGAGTTTCTTTTATCAAACCTCTTATCTTATTCAAAATCAATGTAGTCAAAGAAGGAGAAAGACTAATTTCAAATACTTCAACATGTGAAGTAAACCCCATGAGTTTCTTCCTGTTGTGAATCAGTATTGGCATACTAGGAAACATGATTTTTTCAAGTATAGGTTGGTTTGTAAACTGGAGATCCTTAAGAAGCCTCTTAAACAACTTAATAACGATCTTTTTGCTGAAGTGGAGAAATCTTGTGAGGTAGCTAAAAATCTGTTAGTAGAGCTACAACTGAAGCTTAAGATAGGGGTACCATGTAGGAAACGCAAAAACACAAAAAATATCCTATAGAAAAACCAAATTTTGATTTTGAAAACGGTTTATAACCGGCAAAATTATCACTCTCCGACGAGTATAAATTAGCAACCCTCTGAATCTTCATGTGGTTTAGGATTATTGACTAGTCTCTTATCTATAGTGGCATGAAGCCATGACACTCAATTTTAAAAATAGCTCATTTGGATTAATCAGAAAAAAAAAATATTTTGAGAACAATTGATGACCGACAAAATTGTTTCTCCGCTACGAGTATAAATTAGCAACCATGTGAACCTTCATGGGTTTGAAACTAGTAGCTACTTTCCTACCTGGTCGCATGAAGTCAGGGCCTAGGTAGCACGGGCACTTCACTTAACTAACGTTCCCCGCCAAAACGTGTCGAATACCTATAAAGCCGCGTCCAACTTTCATTTATTTGGACACGTGTCCATGGTATTTGTGCATATTTTGGACAAGTGTCCATGGTATTTGGGCACATTTTGGACAAACGTTCAAACGAAATTAAGTTGAATTTAAGGTGAATGGTGTGGATTGTTTTATGGTGTAGAGCTTGGTGAGGAAATGAGTTGAGTTAGGGAGAATAATGTTATTTAGACAAAGAATGAGATGTCGAAAGAGGTTGATTATAAGATGAGTTTGGGTGAAAAATGAGAATGAGTTATGGTCAATATCAAGTTTGAACTTTACTTGTATAAATTTAATATCAAATACTTTTAAAATCGTATGTTTATAACTATAAAATATTTTTTTTAGTAATTTAAATAACATGTCATGTGTCCTAAATTTCATGCAATGTCGTGTCACGTGTTCGTTTCGTATTCGTGTTCGTGTCTGGTTTGGTACTACGTAGGCTATGACGGCTCGAAAAACAATTTATATCCTCAAAGCTATACGAATATACAACCGCCCATAAAAGTGGTAACAGAAAAGGGAGAAATTAAACAAATATGACCTCAAACTTGGAACACGGATTTGCTTCTATATGACTCCTAAATTCCCTTGGACCTGGGAATGTGAAGCTATACAAAGCTTGCCTTTGGGTCAAGCCAAGCGGATATATTTTGTAAACTCGAAGGTTGTTTCCTCGTATACTTTCAGGCCTTTCGGGTTTCCAAATGGGCACATGTCTCAAGTAATCAAACTTCTTCAGCACTGCAGACTTCAAGGCCTCTAGTGTCAAATTGCTAGACCTATGAGGCAAAAATGGCAAACAAAATCAGCAAAACTGAAACAGTAAATGGCAGCAATTACACAAGTACATGTCGTGACAATCACTTTTTAATAAAAATTGATACAAGATCCATTTACAATTTTCACACAAAATTCAATATTGATGATAATTGAAAAAGAAGAAAAACTGAAGAATTACCTCAAAAAAATGGACTCCATCTCAAATGTCCCTCTCTCTCTCACATATACATGATAAATAGTTTCTGAGCCTTGGGAACACTTGCAAGGACGTTTCTCAGATTCTACACTTTTTTCCTCGTTTTCCCGGATTCTAGTAGCTAGAAGAATGCAAAGGCGGCAGGACGAGTGAACTGCAGCCATGTCAACAAGGGCCTTGAACGAGTCAGATGGCCCCTCGTACTTCCATCTAGAATACCAGTTCATTTTTGGACAAAAAAGTACTTCAATTTAGAGAATAAGAAATTACAACTGAGATCCTTTTTCTGTGGAGCAAACGAGAAGCTAATAAGCAAGACACCAAAAGCCTAAATTGTACCTTAATGACTGGTTATATGCATCTGGATTTTCAGCAAGAAAGTTCATCTTCTTGGCAACTACAGCAATATCGTCTATCTCTTTTATGTGCAGCACTGAGCCGGGGGAAGGTGCAAAGTCTTCAATGTTAGGAGCACCAACAACTACAGGGACAGTCCCTGCAGTAACAGTCAACTTTATCAAGACACTTCATAAACGATGAACTGCGACTATGTTATCAAAAAATGTGTGCATGGTTTAAAGTCGCTGTATCCCTCGTGGTAACAGTGTCGCAAAATCGTCCTCAACTCGGCCGTCGCGGTCCGGGGAATGGTTATCGCGGTGTTATTTATATTAAAAGATTTTGTAGATATTCTATCATCTACTCTCTATTCCATATCAAGTTAAGATTAAATCTATTTAGAATAATTAATTGGACCAATACTATACAAATTTTTAGTGTTTTTCATTACAAAATTTTGGGACTAAAGCTCTGATGTTGTTGTTTTCATTATAAAGTTTTGCCGGTGCAAGTTATAACTCAGCCATCATGGGGTTCATATTGGGCCGAATTGGCCGATACACTTTAAAAATCTCTGTCGGCTTGCCGATTCATTCCTATATTTAATTTGCCCGATACACCTCGGGGGATATCAGGGGATATCTCGTATCGGCGGCTTCCAATACCAATATACCTTGGCGATACAAGACATCAACCGAGAATTTAAGCCATGCTTGTGCGTGCCCTTTTCAGATCCTATTTGTTTTCTTCAAAAGGATCACAAAGTGAGTTTTGATGCCGAATGGTTCCGAACCCAAGTACTTCACCAGTTTTAGAAATGAAAATAAGTTTTGATCCACCCGTAGAAAAAACATCCTTTTTTAGAAACTATACGATAAGGAGAAAGGGAGAGGAAGAGAGAGGGAGGGAGGACGCAAGGGAAGTGTGGGAGAGAAGTTGGGTGTGGAGACAAAGGATGAATTTCGAGCCTTAGAAAGGAAGGAGGTTTTTCTTAACGCGATTAGGCTTCCAAAGTCCTAGTTTTCAAAAGGAGATAGAGTTCCCTCCATGACATCCACCTACTGGTACAAAACTCCAAAGATTAGCAAATTTTTTTCTTAATCAAACACCCTTTTATTGAAAAAGAAAAGTAAAAAAGTAATCACTACAATTCAAGGTAAAATGAAGTGTGAAAATCAATGCTAAAGGTAATATATCTTGTGAGATAGATAATAGAAAGCTATTCATAGAGATCACCATGACTGATCAATTTTTTCATCACTCGGAACTCCATAAACCATGTCCTCGAAATATTCCTAAACTTTTTACCAAATAGATGCATTGAGGCCTTGCAGCGCATAGGCGATTGTAATACTTGCAGTCTCATCTCCTATAACCTATCACAAAGTGAATCTTCCGCATTCTTATTAAGTCTTCTTAGTCCCTGAGTGAAACTCTTTATGTAAGTAACCAGAACTTTTTATGCCTATTTTATTGTAGCAATGCAAAGTTATTGACAAGAGGCACTTTACTTTGTCACATCATCAATTTTCAGCAAGAACATAGTTTCCAAATCCTTCTCACAACCTAGGCAGACGATATATTAGACACAAACAGCTAGGGTGTATTAAAGTCAGTAATAAAGGCACACATGAGAATATGGGCCAATAATACCTTCCAATAGAAACTATAGTTACATGAAACTGTTTCCTATAACTCAAGTCTGAAAGGTATTAAAATGTTCCCCTTACGTGATGGAATTTAAGATTGTCATTACGTTTTTTCCCACTAAATATTTTTTTCAAAATATCATCATTTCTTTTACATCATTATCTTGACTTAATCTACACTGCCCGGTTATTATTGGGAAAACATATGGAAAAAGGTCATCAGAGAGTGAAGGTAGGCTCCAAACATGGTAAATGAAATTTTTTTAAATTTTAAATCTTTAGAATAAGTGAAGATTTAACGCACTTGGTAAGCATTTTTGAAACTACAACAGCCTGGCTGCAACTCGTTACTTGCATCTGCCACGTATCGATTTTTGCGACTGTTACAGCAATCATGACAGTTAACAATAACGCACTTTTAATATCATGCACGTATGATATCCATGCCATAAGGTGGTAAATAGCTTATACATGTCCACAAGGATTCAATTACTTTGAATTAGCAAGAAATTCCTAACACATTTGATGCAACTTATTTGTGCAGAACTTTTTACTACATGCACATGTCAAGAGAAAGTGAGAAACCATAGTGGCTCCACCAACTACGGTTGTATGACACCAATACAACACATTATACGGGGGCGTCTGTATCGGGTATACAGCTCTACAGTACCTAAAATTCCAAGATCTAAATTTATGCTGTGAAACATTCTATACTTAAAAACTTTTGAAACATTTGGACCAATTTATTCACTACTCATTCAAAGATAGCTTTCTACTTTTGTAAGTACTTGCATTTCGGAGGATCCTACTTTACCAAAAAACAAATTCTACAAGTTCTAATAACAATACCCATAACATAAATAAATTAGAAATCATTTATTATTAAAGCTTTTAGAGGATAAAATTAATCTTTCTAGCTTTTACATTTTGATAGGGAAGAGTGACCATAATTTTATCATCTTAATTCGAAACAATAACATTAAAGTCTCAATCCCAAAATTGTTATGAGGTTTTTCAATTCCACTAAAAGTAAATATTTACCAAGTGTTTGATTATGTCATTTTAGTATTCAAGACATTATCAGCTATTTACCAAGATGAACGACTTGCCAGAAATGAATACCCCCCGCGACAACCACCCTTGGAGACCCCTCCTCAAGCCACGAAATTCCCTCTCTCCTCCCCTAAGAAACTAGATCCTGGTGTTTTAAGGGTGGAGAGGATTCCGTGGCTTTAGAAAGGGTTCTCAAGAGTCAAGGGTGGTTGCTGTTACGGGGTGGGTGAGGGGATTTCCTCAGGTACATAGCTTGGTTGGGGTCGGCAGCGAGCTCTATGGAGGGTGAGCGCCAGCGAGGGGACTAAGGTGACCGCCGGTGGTAGTTTTGGTTCCAGGTTGATGAGGATGGTTTGGGGTGGTTCTTGGGTTTGAGTCAATTTGTATTCACTCTTAGAAACTCAGAACCAAACACGTAAGGGAATGGAGGGTTAACCCATTCCTTTCCCCTTGAAACCCTTTCTTGATTCCATTCCATTCCCTTTAACAAATCAAACACCCCCTAAAATTTTATAATGTTACTTTTTGGGCTGTTCCACTCAAATCCATACATTTCTTTACGTGGTAAATCTTCACTCTGAATGTTACAATTATAAGAACTACCAAGTACCACCTCCCATAAAGCCAACACAGCCCACGCCTCTGCTGTCCTACGCCATCAGTCACCACCAAACCCACCACCATCACCCCGAACCACAGGCACGACGACTACAACCTTCACCAAGGCACATCAAACACACCACTTTTTCTCGTAGGTGCCAGATTTGAACCCACTAACGCCCAAGGCCACCAACCACAGCTTTCGATTACCCTATGACACCACCGAAGATCTCCAACATCGACCATTTCCTGTCGTAAGATTGTTTCGAGTGGCAGAGAGAATATTGATCAGGGTGTCGATGGTCTAGGTGCGGTGGTAGTATCATGTGGTTAGTGTACTCTAATGGTAGTGTCATATGGTTAATGGTCGCTAGGAGAGGGTAGGTCGACAAAGGCCAGGGCAAGAGGATGCTGACGAAGGTGCCAATAAGCTTGTGTGGCAAGACGGCGTAGGACTTTTGAAGGGGTTTGAGGGCGGTGTTATTTGATTTTTAAAGGAGTTTGAGGGGGCGGCCAACGGGGAAAGGCCCGGTAGGATTGTCGGTCAGCCGCGTTTCTAGTGTGTGTCAGGGTGGAGGTGTGGTGGTGGATGAGGGTGATTGGGGGATGGGATAGTGGTGGCAAGAGGTTGTGGGTAAAGTAAAGGTGTAAAATTGAATATAATAGTATTTTTCCTTAAAACTTCTGCAAAAAGTAAATGTATATAATTGAATGGAAAGGCCTCAAAGGAGTAGTTATAAAACCCAGAACCGGATTAGCGGTTATTACTACAGGCCTACAGCAGTACGGCTACAAAAGTATGTTGACGTCAACTAAGAAACAGTAGTTAGAATTGAAAGCTGAGGTTTCATACCAGCAACAAGCGACTGGAAGAATTTCTCAGTCACATAGTCCTCCTCATTTGAATTCTCAAAGGCCAAGCTGAATCTATAGTGCTTCAGAGCTTCTACCTTGTCAACTGAAATATAATAGAAAATCAAAAACACGCTCATTTGAGCATCAAGCAGTAATAAAAAAGGAAAAAAGAATGATAATGACAAAAGTAGAGAGGATTTAATATCTACAATGCTTCCGATGAGAGGCCAGTATAAATGGGGTTTTCAGGAAACGATCGGAGACAGCAATAACACAATACATGAAAAGTGATACTCCAAAAACAATGGACGCACGTTATGGACTTTGGAGTGGAATTACAACATTAGTCATAGGTCCAATATATCAAAAATTATGCAGAAACAAGAAAAAGCTATGTTACTCCGACACTTCACTTAACTGTCGTGTCGCGTGTCAGACACGTGTCGGTGTCCGACACAACACGACACTTCGACACTTCAATTTAGACCACAAAACAGGAAAATTCACCCCAAATAGCCGTGTCCGACACGCCGACACGTGTCAGACACCGACACGTGTCGGCGTGTCTGAGTAACACAGAGAAAAAGAACTGCGATGCAGCCAGAAATAAGATGTCAAAAGAAGTTCAAAAATAACTAATTACGATCCAACTGAATAACCTCTTCCATCACGGTTCCGGTGACAACCACCATAAGAGTCTATCGTTATCCCGCTCTTCTCAAGCCCTTCAAGTGCTTGAAGACGGAAATTGCGAGCACCGCAATTAGAGATGAAGGCTGCGGCCAAAGCTTTCTCCGTTTTCTGCTGCACTGGCGCCATGATATCATACTCTGACCAAGAGAAATATCCGACTGGAACATCAGAAGATAGACTAGTTGTCATAATGATATCATAGCCCCTCCTGACACGGCCAACACAAACATAAGAGGGAGAGCAAGAAGCAGCTATCTCAAGATAGAATAAACAGTGATAAGGCATGAACTAAGAATGCACAAACACCTCTACAATATGGTCATGTAGGCAGCAATCACTTTATATTCAAAATTGCATTCTGCTAACCAGGTTAAAGTGTTAAACCCATGGTCATGCTGATTCACAGTGACACAGGAGCGCAAACAGAGGGTTGGCCCTTTGTCAAGATCAACACAACACAAACGATAAAAATAAACAGAAAATTGTTTATGTGATGGACCAAATTCAAAATACAACAACAAAGAGTAATGGTTATTTGTACGTAGTAGAGCCTCCATTGTTGGGGCCTGGGGGTTTGACCCTTATATAGTTACGTCCCTCAAGTTTAAAATCTTGAGGAGATTGTTAGGTTGGATTTCCTAATTCTTCCACATCCCCAATCCTTGGTCAGTTAACTTTCCTGCCAAAAGTTAGGAGTGTAGATAATGGACTGCAGATAATGGATCAGGAAAAAAACAAAAAAAACTAATAACTGAGGGAAAAAGGGAAAACATGAGTAATAAAATCTTGAGGAGATACATCTTTTTTTTTACCTCCTTCACAACCAATCTTGCATATAATTACCAATTCACCTTTGTTTTAGCACCTTTTATAATCTTCTATGGTTCCTCTTTATACTTCTCATAACTTTTATTGCTCCAACAGTCCTACATTTTCTAAATATAAGACAGTATAAACACTCATGTTTAATCTTTACTACTTGTTTTACTTCATTGTCCACGAGACCTAACATCAACTTCAGTCGTCGTATCAATATATTTTTGTTGATTTTCCCCCATTTAATTAAGCATCCAGCACTAGATTATAGAACCAAACTAGAGGTCTGTCATGTAAGATGGTTCCTTGACAGGTAAATGGTAAAATTTCAAACCCAACAGAGAAAAGCATACAACTGATGGTAGCTAAACATATATCTTAAGAGTTCAAACAAAGGGTGACTTGTTGAACTCCTACAACTGAAGGACAAAAACTCTTCAGAGTCATTTTCTGAACAATTCTTCTCAAAAGAAGAAATTTGGCAGATTTATTTATTTTTCGCATAATCCAATGAGAAAGGAATTAGTTCAAATATATTAAACTTTGTGATAGCACAAAATAGGGCAAGATTCAAGCAATACTATCTTATGATATATGTGTTGCTTACCCACCGTCGTGCATTGGCAATATTATTTTCTGCATAGTATTGAGCTGATTCCATAGATCGCAATATAGAAGCTGTTCCATGCTCTTGAGGCCAGCCGAATGCAGCATCGGCCTTCTTGCCAGGCTCATATCCAAACTTGCATCCCACTGAGCAAGAGTTCCAATCCTTCGTAATTACAATTAGAAAAAAAAACGATTGATAAAGGTTCAGAATGTATCAAAATATGTGTTATTGGCTTCTACTTTGCAATGCATGAAAAGCGATAAGATTAAGAATCCATAATGCACTGCCCAATTATGAAAGTGAGAGGTTCTCACATTTAAATAAGCCAGAAATGAAATTTCCAATCTAAATATTTCGTACATCCAAAGAAAAGGCAAAATTTGACTGGACAATAAACCACTATAACTAGTTAACGATCTTTATCAAGCATTAAATAGCAAAGAAGCTGCTAATTTCATCGGGTTCTCCCTACAATACTTAACCATTCTGAAGCAACAAATAGAATGAGTCGAATACTTATTTCATCGGGGTAAGACATAAAGACTTATATTTATGACAAGCAAGGCTAACATGCTGCTGACCACTTACTCTAATACCACAAGGGTCCACAACGTTCTACAAATGTTCTTGGTTCTTTCAATTAAAAACCCCGTTCCCTCATCATCTCCCAGTTGAGACAATGAGCAGGATATTCACCCACTTTGACATCAAGTCATCCCCAAGCGCCTATGCTGTAAATTGGATAGATTTGAGATAACCATTAATCCTATAAGCCTGTATACTGAATTACTGATACAACGGCTCAAATGTACAACCACAAATTCTCAAATAAGATCATATTACAGCGTACCTTGACCTCATTAAACACAATCAGTATATAAGGTGCATAAACCTCATGATCTCAGCAACCTTCCAAAATAGAACTACATCAAAATTCCAAAAAAAAAAGCAAAAGCAGTGCAAAGCAGAAGAAAGAGGGGGGGACCTGCTCAGCGCCAGCAACGAGGACGGGATCTTTATCAAAGTTTCTAGAGTAAGGCAAGGCATCTTGCTTAAGAAGCCAGGTCTCACAAGTATTGTGTTGTGGCACAACGAAGGCGGCTGAGTCGGGAGAAGAATGACGGTTTAAGAGGGAATCGGCCCAGGAATTAACCAAGGCAGCGTTTTTAGCCATGTCTAGACGACCTAAGAAAGCGATCTCTGCAATTACGACTAAGGCTATGAAAATGGGCATTGCAGTGTAACATTTCTTCCTTGAGTTGCTTGAATTATCGTTACCAGCAGCTGCTGCCGGTTTTGGTGCCATTTGGAGTTGTCTTTGATGAATTCAGCATGAGATTAGATGAACGCCTTTGTTAGGTAGTGGGGATACCGACTACAACTCAAGCGTCAACGCCGATTGGTCCAATTCACCAACCCACTCTTCCTAACATCTTCTCACGCTTATTTACTCCCTCTACTTTTTCTTTTTTTTTTTCCTAATCTTCGGTTAGTCTTAACTCTTAGGCTCCATTTGGCACGACACTTCAAGTAGCTTATTTGACCAAAGTAACTTATTTGACCAAAATTTCAGCTACCTGATTTTTTTGCAAGTGTTTGGTAAGTAGCTTATTTGGTCAAATAAGGTACAAAAATGAAATCTTCCTCCTGAAAGATTTGAGAAATCGATCACGAAATTACTTATTTTCCATTTTGTACCCCGTTATTCTATAATATTAAATAATTTTCATATCCTTTTAGGTCATTTTACCAAAATCAGCTACATTTTCATCTAGTTTGCCAAACACATTTTTATATAATCAGTTACCTTATCAGCTCCTAATTTTCAGCTACCTTATCGATTCCTTTTCGGGTTTCGATTAATTTTTCAATTTTCAATACATTTTCGGTTTTAAATTCCTTTTTAGGTAGTTTTGCCAAACAGAGCCTTATAACCTAGGTAGCACTAAACCAGACACGGACACGACAAGGACACGTAACACATCCCATGAAATTTAGGACACGGGACACGTTATTTAAATTTAATAAAATTATAAACATTTGATTTTATTTTTATAATAGTCTTTGATATTAATTTAAATTGGTGAAGTTAAAACTTATCCTTTATTATAATAACTTATTTTCATTACCATTCAAACGCATCTTCTAATCAATCTCATCTGACAGCTCATTTCTCGTTTAAAGAACATCATTCACTCCAAATGATGTCCAAATGTCATGGACACGCGTCGGACACGTCCCAAATATCATGGACATGCGTTGGACACGTACCCGAATAAATGTAGAAAGTTAGACACGGCTTTATAGGTGCCCGACACGTTTCAACGTGTGTCCGAGGAGTGTCGGTGTCCGACACGGTGTCGGACACGGGACGGCTGATTAGGAGAAGTGTTCGTGCTACCTAGGTCTTAACTAGACATTGCAAATGGGTTATTTGGGTCGGGTCTAGTCCGGTTTAGATTGGGTCACTTCAAATCAGGTCATTTTCGGGTCAACAATTTATCGGTTATTTTTTAGTCGGGTCATTTTTGGTCGGGTTGCTTTAGGTCATTTTGGGTCATGATTTTGTCTTAATTAAGTCATTTCGGGTCAATCAGGTAATTTTGCATCACTCGAGTTGGGTCTATCGGGTCACTTTCGTGTCATACATTTCGGGTCATTTTCGGATCTCGAGTCAGCCTTATCGGGTCGGGTCATTTGGGTCGAGACAATTTTGTCAGGTCTAGTCTTAACTAGGGCATATCTCGTTGTACTGCACGCTCTTTTAGAGCTTATCTTTTAGAAAATTTTAGTTTTTAGGATTTGCTTTGATTGAGGGGAAAATGGTGGAAAAAAAATCAAAAATAATGGAGTAATAATTTTGGGTCATTTTAGTGAGTTTGGTATAAGAGTGATTATTCATCTAGGGAACTCATTACTCTTATATATACAGGGTAATGTATTACCCACCCTCCCTCATATGTAACTATTATTGGAGTAACGCATTACTCTTTATATTGCGCAAATATGAATTCATTTTATACCTAATGCACTAATTACACTTTTACCAAACCTGAAAATAGATTACCCCAATAATAATTCTCTTAACATTCCAAACTTGCAAATAAGGAACATATTACTTCCTGGACTATATTCCTTGATAATTATCTCTTAAAACATTACCCCACTAATTATTTCTGATAAGGCTAAAGTCGTATTACCTATATCAAAATAAACTTAAATTACTATTAACTAAGAAGGGTCGAATCCACAGGGGGGCGAGTTAATTATTCTAGTTTGTTGATATTTAAGTCTGTCTTAAAGTAACCGTTTTCTGGAAGGATTTGATTGGTTTGCTAAAACTAATTGCGATGTAAATAAAAGATGAATTCAATAGTATTAAAAAGTCTAGGGATCAAGTTTACTAGGTAGTTATCCGGAGGTGTCTTCTAACTAATTGATAGAGCAATTTATGTTGTTTAAGGTCATATATGATCGGTCGATTCTAATATGTCCCTTAGATCTAACTTAACATGTGGTCGCTATCATTAAGTTAATTCTATTTAGTTATTGTAGCCTTTATTACTCTTAACCCGGTCGGTGAAAATCCTAATTTGCAACACTGGTTAATTAATCCTGCAGAAACTAATCAACTACATTCAAAACAATCAACTGAACAACAACAAAGAATCAATTTAACTAACAATTCATTAATTACCTCCTTCTAACAACCTAGATCCCCATTCACCTTAGATTATGAAATTAGCTACTCATACTAATATTAACAACAACTATAACGATAGAACGAAGCATATTTAAGAACATGGTAAGATGAACAATAATAAAACAATTGTAATAATAAGAAATTTGAATTAATCAATAAATATAGAAAGATTAGTATCGTAATTATGGAGTATAGATCCGAAAACAATACGTAAATAAATTGAATCTAAAGTATTCTAGGAGTTTTTAGGGTAAAATAGACGTAAATTATAATAGGGCACTAATTAGGTATTTATAGTAAATATAAACCGACTTTAGGAAATTTCGCGGAAGTCATCATATCGGGGTATAATCGATCGAGTCATAGGGAACTCGATCGAGTACACACCCACTCGATCGAGTCCTTGTGTACTTGATCGAGTATTTCTCGTTTCAGCACCTTTCTTCGTCTAATCTTCTTCAATTCTCTTCCTTTATTCTTCTAGATTTTCGTGTCGTGCTTCGTGTATTCCTTCATGTCATCTCCGCGGTGCTACATTTCATTCCTTTACTCCATAAATGCATTATTCCTGTATTAAACACACACCAAATAGCGGAAGTAACAACATTCTAATTTAAATGGCATATAAACAATGTAATTTGGCACGAAAACCGTACCAAAAGTAACTAAGAGGAGGCATATAAATGTATATAAATATGACTCATCAAACTCCCCTAAATCAATTATTTGCTTGTCCATAAGCAAAGCATCACACAATACATAGGGCAATCGTACAAATGGCGAATAAATAACTCAGAGCTAATGTTAATGCACATACAAATCCCAAGCTATCCATATTTATAACAAAGTAATGACCAATGTGTACCAATAAAACAAATTCAAAGCCACGGGTTGTATTACCCGGATAATTTGGGACCCACAAAGGACCTAGGGACACGTGAGGGGACCCACGCATACTCGGAAATAAATGATGACCCTTCCACTAGACCAAGTAATACCTAAACTAGACCTAGTAGACTTTCAGTGGACCGAGTAGAATCCCTAGCGGACCAAGTGATCGGCACTCGTTTGAGTAAGGAGTATACTCGACCGAGTGGGAGGCACTCTGTCGAGTGAATCGGTCACTCGGTCGAGTGACACTGTGCAGTACCCGAGAAATGATATTTCGGGATTTCATCTTATCCAAACCCCTTATCCTCTTCATTCTTCGGTAGTGAAATGGCAATGGGCTCGGCTTCTTTTGCTTTGGTAGTAGTTTTGGAAGCACCGTGGTCAGTTACGGGGGTTACTCGATCGAGTATAAGGGTCACTCGATCGAGTACAAGGGTCACTCGATCGAGTACCCTATTTTCACCAAAAGCCGTAGCTGAAAAACGTTAAATATCAGCTTCTGGGGTGGATACTCGATCGAGTCCAGACAGGCTCGATCGAGTACACACTGTTTTACTCACTTTTTCTTATCCCGTGTTTTATCTTTACTTATTTCTTTCTCGTCCTCACTCAACTCCAAGTTACCCAACTCCTTAGGATGCATGTAGGGGACCTCATCTTCATCAATGGGCATCTCCGGACTCTGATAAGTAGTACCGCTCCTCAATGAAATAGCATTAACTTGTTCATGTGCTTGTTTACCTTGAGGAGGAAGGTTGCCAGGTTGTTTTGAGGGATTTTGAACCGCCAATTGAACAACTTGAGTGTCCAACATCTTGTTATGAGCTATAAGTTCGGGAATTTGAGTCGTCTGCTTTTGTTGAATTAGCAACAAGGCCTTCATCTCTGTCATATCATTACTAGGAGCTTGTTGAAAAGGCTGCATTTGCTGAAAACCTCCTTGATTTTGTTTAACAAAATTCCCTTGTGATTGATTAAAACGATTCTTGGGACTAACATAGGCATTCTGCTGCGGGGCTTTATTGAATATGTTCTGACTTGTTTCAGGGAAGAAGTTAGAATATGGAGTACCTTGCTTAAAAGACTGAAAAGCTTGGACCTGTTCAATTGTACTCATACATTTGGCCGCAGTGTGGCCATTGATATGTCCATTTTATATATACTTGTACCCTTCATTTTAGCTCGTTTCTATTGTTTATCATACTTTAATTAGTATATTTTTGAGCTAATCTTGTGGTCTAGGTGTATTGTTGTGTTTGTTACATTTTTGTAGGAATCTAAGCATTTAGAGGCTTTTTCCTATCATTTTGTACACAAAGTCCACTTAGCTAAACAAGACCAAGTGTTGGACTAAGCATGGAGTATTGGAATGGGTTTTGCATGAAGAAACTGGTGGATCAATATATTTAATTCAAATATTGTCAAAAGCAAAGTCAAGCCCAACTCAAAGTCCAAGTCAAAGAGGAAAGAATAGGATTCCAAGCTACCTAGGATGCCAAGGGATTAGGTCTTTAACCGGGTAATCAATCACACAATTAATCACCAACATAGGATTCTCCAAGTAATTAAGAGGAGAATTAAGGCAAACAACCCGGAATCCTACGTCCCCGATCGGGGCCCCCAACCCTAATCGGGGTTGCATGCTTCTTGGTGATTTACGTTTTACCTCCCTCTCCTATAAATAGGAGAGGCATTTCAAGGCTTAGGCATCTCATTTTTTATCTCGTATTCTACGTCTCATATACTTACAATAAGCCTTAAGCATTATATTTTCTCTCAATAGTTTTTCATATTAGTTTTACAATATTGTTAAGCTTGTATTCTCAAACAATTAGTCCTTAATATATTTCAAGCATTTGGTTATAATTTACTTCTTCCTTACAAGTTCTTCTCTATTAAGGTATTCTTATTTCTAGTTTGCAATTTTACATTTCTATTTTAGTTTACACATAGTTTATAATTAAAGTACTTTATTTAGATTACATTAGCATTATTTCTTTTACATGTTATATCACCTAGTCTATATAAATCATACAACCATGTGTAGCATTTCTTACAACATAGTTTGCAATTTACATTCTAATATGAGTAGCTAAATTTCCTAGTCTAAGGGCTAGGGGAGCCATGCAAAATCAAGTGTATAGCATGTTAAAATAGGTTGATAATAATATTGTTCATATTGCTTCTATCCCATGCTTGTGCCATAATGTTTAATCTTTGTTTAAGGCCTTATTCAATTGATTAAGTTTGTTCATTCGTTCTAAAGTCGAGAGGCACGAAATTGAATTAGACTAAGCATGTATAGTAGGACGACCTAGTCATGGACGAGAGTTTCTCTAGAATCCGGTCTATGGTTGACACTAATGCCGTAAGGTGGGTGTCTCTAAGCCTAAGCAATTGACAATGTTTTTAATACCAAGTTTAACATAATTATATACTTACCTTTGCATGTGTGACCCGACCCCCTTAAACTCTTTTCAATTATATAATTTACACCATAATTTTCATTAGTCATCAAACCAACAACAAACAAACAAAACGAAATTGACCTTGATAAGAATCTTCCCATAGCATTTCACAACGTAAATCCCGTTTCCTTGTGTTCGACTCCTATTTCTACATTAATTTGTTGTTTAGGGTAATTATCTTTGCATAGGTACACGATAAGCCTATCAAATTTTGACGCTGTTGCCGGGGAAACGGCTTTATTGCGTTTTGAATTGTCGATTTTTATCTTGTTTTCTTTTGTCTTGAGGAACACTTGTTCCTTGAGACCGTTACTTATCATTTCTCTAGAAATTGTTGTCTTATGCCCAGGTCCTCTTGTCGTGGAGAATTGCTTTCACCGGATTCCGATGCCGAGAAAACCTTTTGGAGAAGACGACGTTTTTGGAAGGAAGTGAAAGAGGCCTCTTCCCCCGTACAAGTTGAAAGTTCTAGAAAGTCTTACTTAGACGATCTAGAAGCCCTTGAAGAGGAGGAGGTTTCAAGTTCATCATCTCCACCACCACCACCACCATCTACTACCAAAAAGATGGTGAAACTTTCCGATCACTCAAAGCCCACCGCGGCCATGCTTCCGGCCGGTATCACAACCACTCAAATCACCGCGCCGGACTTCGAGATCAAACCGGTTTTCATTAGCCTTGTGGAGAGGAAGCAATTTGGGGGAAGTCCTTTGGAGGATCCCAATTTGCATGTGCAAAATTTTTGTGATTATTGCTCCATGATCCGACAAACGGGCGTCACTCAAGCTCAAATAAGGGAAATACTTTTCCCTTTGTCTTTGAAGGACAAGGCCAAGTTTTGGATCAATAGCCTTGACTGCACCGCCATGGGAATCACTAATTGGGAGACATTGACTCTTGCTTTCTATCAAAAGTTTTTTCCACCGGAGAAAACTCAAACTTTGAGGAGCCAAATCACCGGATTCCGTCAACAAGCTCTTGAGAGCTTATATGAAGCTTGGGAGAGGTACAAGGAGCTACAAAGACAATGCCCACATCATGGGCTAGATGATTGGTTTCTATAAATAACATTCTACAATGGATGTTGTGCCGAGTCCCAAAGGATTCTTGATTCCGCCAACAATGGGCGGTTTGATCAAATTAACACAGACCTTGCTCATGCCACAATCGAATCTATGGCGGTCCATGATGCACAATATGTCAATTCCCGAATTGTGCCACCCAAAAGTAAAGAATAATCCTCCAACAACTCCGTTTTGCTAGCTTAAATTGCCTTGCTCCAACAATAATTGGCGGAAAGAGATGCTAGAAATTCCGTTTAACAACTCAATGCCATGTCTTCTACAAGCCAAATCATCGTTTTTGATGGTTGTGGAGGTGCGGGTCACTACATCGCTCATTGCCAAGCTCCCATTGAAGGGGTAAATGCTTTTCAAGCTTTAAGACAAAATGCTTATCCACCGGGTACATTCTCAAACACATATAATCCAAATACAAGATTTCACCCGAATATGTCTTATAGAAGCAACAATGTGCTTAATCCTCAGCCACAACCCCCACCACAACAAAATGCCTATGTCCCTCAACAACAAAAGTATATCCCTCCACCGGGTTATCAAAATCAACAAAGGCCCCCACAAAACAATTACCAACAAAATCAACCCCCACCACAAAATGGCCAACAAAATAACCAAGAAGGAGGTAAGCTTGAGGGCTTGATAGTCCGAATGCAAAAGGAATTGTTGGCTCAAATCCAAAAGAATGAGCAAGCTTAAAATGCCGCAATCAAGATGTTGGAGCAACAAATGGCTCAATTGGCCTCATTTAGCTCTTCGAGGAAAATGGGTCAACTACCCCCTCAAGGTGAGCAACCACATGTTACCCTTAATGCTATCTCCTTAAGAAGTGGTACGAAATATGATGGGCCATCCATGCTCAAAGAAGATGAGGAGTTACTTGTTGAATTGGAGATTTCTCCAAATGATAAAACCATTCGTCGCACACCGATGACATTAGGGGCGTCGAACGTACTTTTGTAGCTCAAAACCATACTTTGGGCAACGACTCGAGTTTTTGTCGTCCCAGATGCTTGTTGGGCGACGACTTTCTCCATTTGTAGCCTATTTTATAAGTATTGGGCAACAAATATATTCGTTGTCCTTTCTCGAAAAAAAGAGGCGCAGAAATTTACCTCCAAATAATTTTCATGCATTTGAAAAATTGAAACACAGAGTTAAAAATTAAAAATAAACACACACAAGATTTCATTCACTCCCAGATTTCATTAAAAATAAACAATAGAAAGAACCCTAAATCTGAGTTTCTTACCAATCTCATTCACTCCCAGATTCCATTCACTTCTCTTATCTTATTAGTCCATCCGGTGAGTTCAATCTAACTATATTAATTTTCCCTTTTAAAATTTTATTGAATTGTAATTTTGTGCATAAGTTGTCCTTTAATGCTTTTGATTTATCCCCAATGAAACATGTTTGTGGAACTTAAATGTGAATTTATCTTATGCAAGACTTTATGCCCAAATAATTTCATTGATTTGTAGGTTAGATTTTTCCTGTATTGGGTTTCAAGTTTTCGAATTATAAACGGAGTATGCTGTAATTATTCCGTAATACGTGATGTTTCTCTAATTGAGTATTTGTTTTGATTTTGTTATAGATTAATGTTTATCAGAGTAAATAGTTTATTACTCTCAACAATTAGTATAACCTGATGAAAGTATGGGTCTTTTAATTTTATCTTCTGTGTATTAGTGTAAATATGTAAATATTTTATACACCGTATCATCAGCCTTGTAATTAGCCTTGTAACTAGGTTATGTATATGGATTGTATGAGATACGATATTGTAATTACCGAGTATATATACTAAGCTTTGCTAATCACCCTAATCAGGAGATTACACAATTTACATGGTATCGAGCCTAGTTCCGAAACCCATATACGTAACCTAGTTACAAGGCTAATTACAAGGCTAATGATACGGTGTATAAAATATTTACATATTTACACTAATACTGTGGATAGGTAACCTGTAAAATTCAGGAAACTAAGTGTTATTCTTAGTGGGTGAAGCTCTTGAGTTTTTGGTGATATGATATTCAGTAAACGATTGTATGATGTGAATCATAAGATGGTGTGAGTCCATTTTCTTTTTCCGGTTTCTTGTTTTAATCTTTTCTTTAGGTGAAATGCTTGTAATTGTCAGTGTAGTTCTTTGTGTGAGTATGATATAGTTTAATGATGTTTTTATTTTATATTAGTAAAGACTACTAGTATCTACCTTTGTGTTAGAAAATATTTTGCCTTTTCATAGAGGGTACCTTTGTGTTAGACGATTGTTTTAACTAAATTTACACATGTGGATGATGTTATTGTCTTATCTTTTTATTTCAATAATGACCAAAACATAGGCTAAAATCAGAATATAAAGATAGTGTGACGATTGGGTTTGGCTCATAACTCGAAGACTATGCAGGTTTACATGGACACGACATACAAAGTGTTTGGGGAAATGAGGTATGATGTGTTCCTTCTCCCTTTTTTCACTTTAGCTTCATCCTTTATGTATAATAATAAGAGAGGGTGATTGATATTTAAATTTGTTTTCTTGCTCTGTTTTAAGCCAATTAAACTCTTTGGTAAGTAACAAACCCTTGACCTCTTAATTGTCCTTACTGCTGCTTTTCAAAACATTTACCTGCTCTAATTGGCAATTTGGAAGTTATTAAGGTATTGGATAGATGAGGCAATGAGGCATGTATGGTGTACCCGTTCAATTTCCATTCCCCTCGGATAACTCCAGAAAGAAAGTCAGGGTCAGCACAAGTAGGTTTGTCATTGACTTACTGCAGGAGCACATAACACTAGCAACATTCCTATCTACAACACAACTCTTGAATGGAGGTTGGTATGTATCATCCAAGTCTTGTTGTGTCACATGTACCGTAGGCGTAACCATGCTTACATTTTTACCATAATATCAAGCTAAACATGATTAAGAAGTTAGAAACTTACGACGACATTAAAATGATGATCGACACCTTTGTGACCTTTCCAATTATCAACATCATAAGCAGTGTAGTGTTTACAACAAGCAGCAACCTTAAGCTTATTGGGATCAGCATCATTAGTTAAGTGTAAGCCCTTCATACAAGATGATCCATATTTACTTGAAAGAAGTGGTCTTCCCCTGAGTCCCATCTTGGGTCTCTGAATATGTTCACATTTGGTGACCAATATGTCAACCCTGCCAATCCCACATTGTACATTGCCCTTGCTTTATTTGATATTACCTATATCATGGTTCATGCATATATGCATGCCCATTATTATCCCATATTGTACTCTTTTGTCTCAATCATTTGTTTGACTTTTTTATTCTTTGTGAGAGGTATTTGAATCAAAGGCAAATAAATGACTGAGACGAAGGAGTATTTGTCTCAAGATTTTAAAATGTTTAGCTCCTCTCAAGGTCTATTGCACATATACACTATGAAAATATGCGTTGTAATGCAGTCGATTATATTATGGCATAATTTGTTTGTACGGGAGGCGGGGATAATGGTGCATATGAATGCTTTGTGGATTTTTATCAATTCTTTCGCATCTGGTGCAGATTGAAGTTGGATAATTGGGCTTTATTTAGTTAAATATACATGTTTAAGCTTAGTGTTTTATTGTAAATTTTGTATCTCCTTAGGCTTCACCTTTTGCTACATTATATTTCATTTAGTCGAATGTATATGAATAAGAAGCATATGCTTACCAACCTTATGATATATTTTAAGAAAATTATCTATTTTATAGGAGTTTGAAAGAAATATGGATGACGATCGTGCCTAGAAATGAAATTCTGGAGTATTATCTCTCTAGACACTGAAAAAATGATGTCCTGGCAACAAAAGGGTTTAGTCCAACAAATTAGGATGGGCGACAAAAACCTTTTTAATATTCAATTTTTTTTTGGCAAATGTATACCATATTACCATTATGTTGCACTAAAAATACGTTATGAGCAACGAAAGAGTTTTGACGCCTAAAACTTTATTTTTGTACGACAAGATTTTTTTTGATGCACAAAGCCACCTTTGGGCAACAATGGAAAATTGTCCGCACATAAATGTATTTGGACGACGAAACGATGTGTCGTTGCACAAAATATTAAGGGCGTCGAGCCTTGGGCGTCAAAGTCACGACAAAATTTGTTTTGTTGCACAAGCGTTTGGGCGACGAAAATAGGACTTTGGGCGACGGAATATTTTGTCGCCCAAAGTTGTTTTTCTTGTAGTGTAGTCCGAATGCAAAAGGAATTGTTGGCTCAAATCCAAAAGAATGAGCAAGCTCAAAATGCCACAATCAAGATGTTGGAGCAACAAATGGCTCAATTGGCCTCATTTAGCTCTTCGAGGAAAACGGGTTAACTACCCCCTCAAGGTGAGGAACCACATGTTACCCTTAATGCTATCTCCTTAAGAAGTGGTACGAAATATGATGGGCCATCCATGCCTAAAAAAGATGAGGAGTTACTTGTTGAATTGGAGATTTCTCCAAATGATAAAGAAAGTGAAGAAGTTCCCAAGAAGGTGGATGATCCACTTGTTGAGAAAGTCAAGGAAGTGGAGGATGGTCCTCCAAAGAAAGATGTTGAAGCAAAGATTCCGGAAAAAGTCAAAGTGCCATTTCCTCATAGATTGGCAAAGCATTAAAAGAATTCTCAATTCGGTAAATTCATGGAAGTTGTGAAGAATCTCCAGGTAACCGTTCCATTTATCGAATTAATCATTCAAATTCCATCTTACACTAAGTTCATGAAAGACATTTTAACTAAGAAGTGGACTTTTGATGAAGTTGAAACAATAGCTCTCACCGCCGAGGTGAGTGCTCTTTTACAAAACAAGTCCCCTCCTAAGTTAAAAGATCCCGGTAGCTTTTCTATTCCATGCACAATTGGCACCTACCAAATTGATAAAGCTTTATGCGATTTAGGTGCTAGTGTGAGTGTAATACCTTACTCTATTTGTGCTAAGCTTAATATGGGAGTCTTAAAATGAACTAGTGTCACATTGCAAATGGCGGACCGTTCTATAAAATGCCCTTTGGGAGTTTTGGAGGATGTCCCCGTTAAAGTTGGTAAGTTTTTTATTCCGGTTGATTTCATTGTTCTTGACATGGCCGAAGATGCCCAAATCCCAATCATTTTGGGAAGACCCTTTTTACATACCGCGGGTGCGTTAATTGATGTCAAGAATGGTAAAATTACATTGGAAGTGGATGACGATAAGGTCACATATAATTTGAATAGTGCCATGAAGAGTCCAATGATAGAAGAGTCTTGTTATTCTATTGACATTTTGGATGTTGTTGACATTGTTATAGAAGACTCTACACCTCGATCTTTATCTAATTATCCCTTGGAGGCACTCTTGTTATTGGAATCATTTGCAGGTGATTACGAGATTGGAAATGAGGAGATTGATGCTTTGGAGCAAGAATTAGATGGATAGGAGTTATCATTGGAGGAGAGCTCACACTTTATAGGCTTGGTTGCTACACCTCAAGATCTTGAGGTACAAAAACCAGAGCTTAAGCCCCTTCCTTCCAATTTGAGGTATGCTTTTCTTGATGATAAGGAGATGTGTCCGGTAATCGTTAGTGCTAAAGATGAGAGTCAATTGGCTAAATTGCTTCATGTCTTAAGGTCTCACAAGAAAGCCATTGGTTATAAACTTGACGATTTAAAAGGCATAAGTCCCAAATTTTGCATGCACCGAATTAATCTTGAGGAAGATCATAAACCATGTGTCCAAGGTCAAAGACGACTAAATCCTAACATGCAAGAAGTGGTAAAAAAGGAAGTGCTAAAATTGTTAGATGCGGGAATTATCTATGCAATTTCCGATTCCAAATGGGTGTGTCCGGTCCAAGTTGTTCCTAAGAAAGGAGAAACCACTGTAGTTAAAAATGATAAAGATAAGCTAATTCCAACTAGAATTGTGACGGGTTGGAGAATGTGCATTGACTATAGGAGGCTAAATCTAGCCACCAAGAAAGACCACTACCCATTACCTTTAATTGACCAAATGTTGGAAAGGTTGGCATGTCACAAGTATTTTTGCTATCTAGATGGTTATTCCGGGCTCTTTCAAATACCCATTCACCCGGATGACCAAGAGAAGACCACGTTTACATGTCCCTATGGTACCTTTGCCTACCGTAGAATGCCTTTTGGTCTTTGTAATGCCCCCACCACTTTCCAACGTTGCATGATAAGCATCTTTTCCGACTACATTGAGTCTATCATGGAGGTGTTTATGGATGATTTTAGTGTCTATGGTTCTTCTTTTAATGCTTGTTTGGCTAACTTGTCTAAAGTATTGAAGCGTTGTGAAGAGGTTAATTTGGTGTTGAATTGGGAAAAGTGCCACTTCATGGTGAATGAAGGAGTGGTGCTTGGTCATATTGTTTCGGAAAGAGGAATTGAAGTGGACCGTGCTAAGGTCCAAGTTATTGAGCAACTACCCCCACCGGTAAATGTGAAAAGTGTAAGGAGTTTCTTAGGCCATGCGGGTTTTTACCGCCGTTTTATTAAAGATTTTTCTAAGATTGCCAAACCCCTTACGGAGCTTCTTTTAAAAGATGCTCCCTATGTGTTTACTAACGATTGTCTTGAGTCTTTTAATAGGATCAAGAAGGCTTTAATTTCCGCACCTATCATCCAATCACCGGATTGGAACTTGCCATTCGAGCTCATGTGTGATGCAAGTGAATATGCGGTAGGTGCCATGCTAGGACAAAGAAAAGACAAGGTTCTCCATGCTATCTACTACGCTAGCAAAACCTTGGATGCGGCTCAAATTAACTATGCCACCACGGAGAAAGAGCTACTTGCCATTGTCTATGCCTTAGACAAATTCCGCTCTTACTTGATCGGTTCCAAAGTCATTGTTCATACCGATCATGCCGTATTGAAGCATCTCCTAGCCAAATAAGAAGCTAAGCCAAGGTTGATAAGATGGATCTTGCTTTTGCAAGAATTTGATCTTGAGATTAAAGACAAGAAGGGGGCCGAAAATGTTGTTGCCGATCACTTATCCCGTTTGGAGTTCAATGATGGAGGTATTGAATTACCTATCGATAATTCCTTCGCCGATGATGTTCTAATGATGTTGAAAGCCAATACTCCTTGGTATGCCGACATAGCCAACTACCTAGTTGGAAGAGAATTGCCACCCAACCTTTCATATCAACAAAGGAAGAAGTTCTTACATGATGTCAAGTTCTTCCTATGGGACGATCCACATTTGTTCAAACATTGCTCCGATGGGCTATTCCGGAGATGTATCCCACAATGGGATGTGAAAGGGGTGCTAGAAGGATTCCATTCTTCCCCTTATGGTGGTCATCATGGACCATCCAAGATCGTTGCTAAGGTGTTGCAATCCGGCTTCTATTGGCCAACTATGTTCCAAAATGCTAAAAATTTCGTGATGGCTTGTGATGCTTACCAAAGGACGGGCTCCATATCAAGGAGGCACGAGATGCCTTTAAATGGTATCTTGGAAGTAGAGGTGTTCGATGTTTGGGGCATAGATTATCAAGGACCGTTTCCTTCCTCAAAAGGGAATCAGTATATTTTGGTTGCCGTTGATTATGTCTCTAAATGGGTAGAGGCAATTGCTACTCCAACCAACGATGCTCGCACCGTGATAAAATTATTCAAGAAGATCATATTTCCAAGGTTCGGTGTTCCGAGAGCGATCATTAGTAATCGTGGTACTCATTTTGGTGAGAAACAACTTGATGCCTTGTTGAAAAAATATGGAGTCTCTCATAGAAAAGGCTTGGCTTACCATCCACAAACTAGTGGCCAAGTGGAGGTTTCCAAACGTGAGATCAAGTCCATACTTGAGAACGTTGTTGCCAAATCACGAAAGGATTGGAGTACGAAGCTCGATGATACCTTATGGGCCTACCGTACCGCATATAAGACACCTATTGGTACCTCACCATATAGGTTGGTCTATGGAAATGCGTGCCATCTTCCCGTTGAGATGGAACAAAAAGCTTTTTGGGCAATTAAGGAGCTTAACATGGACCCGAAATTGAGTGGAGAAAAGCGGTTATTGCAACTCAATAAACTCGATGAATTCCGCTTGCAAGCTTATGAGAGCTCCCGTATCCACAAGGAGAAAACAAAAAGATGGCATGACAAGAAGATCTTGAACAAGGAATTTCAAATTGGTGATAAGGTCTTGCTATTCAATTCCCGTTACAAGCTATTTCCGGGAAAGTTACGATCACGGTGGACCGGTCCATATACCATCACAAATGTCAACAAGTTCGGTTCCGTTGAAGTGATGACCACCAAGGGCAAAAAATTCAAAGCAAACGGTCATCGTTTGAAGCTTTACCATGAGAATGTGATCGTTGGTGTGATAGAGGAAATGACCGTTCAACCTTTACCAAAGAAAGCTTAATCCGACTCAAGCTTTTACGTTGTGTAGGACGTTAAACCAGTGCTTCTTGGGAGGCAACCCAAGCTTTTTATTTTGTTTTTATTTTTTTTTTAATTTTCTGCAATTTATTGTTTTTCGTAGATTAGTAATAAAATACTCAACTTGACGATGTCTCTTTTTGTGATTTTTAGGTGAAAATGAAGAAAGGAGAATATGGAGAGCATATGGCACGCTTCCCCATGCAAGAATCCCATTCGGGGACGTGGTTTTCGGAAAACGAGATGGAAATTAAATCAACACGGAAAGGAGTCAAAAAGCTGAAGAAGTGGTCAACCCCAATCGGGGTTGCCAACCCCGATCGGGGTCGTGGTTCTCGTGATTTCTGGCAGCTGTTTTTGACGGGTAAAACAGAAAAAAAAACAAAAAAAGGATTCATTTGGTATCTTATCCACACTCGACGGTACCTTTCTTCTTCTCTCTTCTATATTTTCTTCAATTCTTCACTGAAAATCACAAGGAACATTACTTTCTTCATCAATTTTGCAAGAATCATTCAACCATTAACATCAATTGGTAAGTTTTCTTCTCTTTTCTCTTTAAATTTCATCAATTTCAATCAATTAAATTGAATTATGCAAACCCTAACTCAATTTGGGGGAATTTGATTTTGTGCTTTTTAGTGCTAGAAATTGATTGTAGAATGTTTATTTCATGTTTGTAGTGTGAATTAGTTCACTAATTCGTACTATTATATCTATTAGGATGAATTTTGGTTTGCCTTAAGATGAATTTTTGTCTTAAATTTCAGAAAAAATGGCACCAAGAAAAGCTCCTACCCAAGGTGCTCCTAAGAGAAGGAGAGGTGAGGCGGAACCTTCAAATGTTGCGAAGGATGTGCAAAGAGCAAAGGTATGAAACCAACCAAATTTATCAACCAAGCTTCTTTAAACAACATTGGAATTGAGAAAAATGTTAAGACTTTATTTAAATATCTTGGTATGAAGCATTGTTACACAATGAATTATAAGACCTTTCCCGAACTCACCCTTGATTTCTTAAGCTTTTTCGAGTTTCATAGGTCTAGGAAACCCGTTTTTATAGTTTTTGTTACCTTTCACTTGTTTAATGAAGACCATCGGATGGACTTAGCGGACTTTGCCAATATCTTTCAATTGCCTCACAAGGACTTACCCACCGAATCACCCGAATCGTATAACCCCATTTTGACTTGGAATGCCATTTCTCACCTGCCTTTTCAAGGTTGGGACCATAGCCCCCATCAATATATACATTACCCCGACATAAGGATTTGGCAAAGGTTTATGGGATGGTGTGGTCATGGGCCACATCTCGGTCTGCGGATTCGGGCCGCCTACCGGTCCGTAGTCGCGGGCCACCTGCAAGTCCAGTCGATCTGTGGGCATGCAGCGGTCTTTTGAAAGCCACGCTCGGCGGCGTAAAGTTGCCTTCGACCGGATCGTTTTAGATCGGTCGGTTTCGTCTCGGTAAGGGTCTCGAAACGATTAGAGATGTTCGGAGTCGCCACCAAGCATTTGTGGGATGCCTGGAACCTGTTCGAATTCCACTTTATACCTCGGTCAAATCGAAGCACAAAGCAGCGTTTTGACATAGGTACTAAAGATAAGGAAATCGTCCCTCTTTAGCATCCTATCTCTAGAATGACTCTCGTACGCCCTGGATAAGGTCGTCCACTATCCAAAGTTTCTGAGTAAGAGGTGAAGGTACGTATTGAGAAGCCCTTTAATCAGACACCCAATCCCGCCCGCGTTTAGCGGCCTCTACTGATCGATCTTGGTTGGTTGAATGCAAAAGTTGATGAAACGGTTTAAATGCATGAATGCACATCCAATAATTTAAACCTAACATGTGGGAGCTTTCTAAGTCGGTTGATTTAATCCAAGTATCAAGTATAAGATGTCGAGTTGGATTAATGATTGATTTGCATGCAAGACGGAAATTAAACATCCATTTACCGTATTAGGTTTAGGGTGCATAACATGATCCATTTGTCTAAGTAAGGCATTTTGCAAATATGGTTTTGAATAATCGAAAAGTCATCTGATCCGTCCTATATCCAGGTTAATCGGAGTCGGGATCGTCCTAGACTAATGCTGGAAGGGATCAGGCCCTGTATCAGACAGCTAAATGAGGCGCGAGCCAGCTGGCGATACAAAGGGCTTCCCTCTGGTTTTGAAAATGAGAAATGGAGAGCCTGTTTAGGCTCGGGTTAGCCCACGGTTTATGTGCCGTGTTCTGACCTTTTAGAAAATGTTATAAAACGTGTTGAAAATGGGTATTCGAACCCGGTTTGATTTGAAGGGGTCGTTTAGACCGCATTTGTTGATTTGAAGAACTAGACTCGAATAATCATCATTATTTGATAATATTCGGCGTCGGGTTCGATTTGACAAACTTGACATGAATAGTTTTGAAAATGATGATGGACTAATTGTTTTAAGTCCATTTGAATGTAATTAGTCGGTACTCATCATCGTGCCCGGGTTAAAATCCGGCATGGTATGTAGTACCAAGGATGACTTTGTGTTGGTGACTAATATGTCGGTTTGAAAATGTAAAGAAATGAAATAAAAGGCTTTAAAATACCTTCTAAATGTCGTTAACCAAATATTATCACCGAAACACGGATTTAACCGTCATGGTATGAGGAACCAAGGGTGAAAAATGTTTTATGGTTAAAACATGTGAAATAAGATGAAAAGGGTTCGAAAATACTTGAAATGGTGAAAACCGATTACAAATATGAAAAATGGATTAAGGGAAATGACGAGAACAAACACGGTTGATTTAAGTCCGAATACCCCATTTAGGCGCGAGCTAGTTGGCGACTGAGGGGCTTCGCCTCGGACAAAAATCGATTTTGGCTCGTTTATTCCATGTTTTGGTTCATGTTATGCATGTTTTAGCATGCTAGAGTCATGAAACAAATGAAAACATAATAAACGAGGATTTTTACACCCTCATACTTACATGTTTGGTTATGGCGAGTGACCGACGTAAGTGTAATAACTCGATTGATCGGAAAAAACTCGGTTTAAAACCGTTTTGGTAAGTAAAAGAGTGTTTTAAAAGTTTAGTGATGGTGTAGTGGTCAAAGTGGTCGGACAATTGATTTAATGCACGATGACGGTACCAAAAAATGTGTAAGGCTTGTATTTACGATCGGTAGGTCGTAAACACGCGTCGGGTCATGACTTAAGAAGTCGAGTCGAGAATTTTAAGGGAGAAAAGAGGGGGCGGACACTCGCGTAAGTCTCAAATGGGTGGCATTTGAGGGGTATTTATAGGAGAATGAGTGGTTGTGTGAGTTTTGAGCGACGTGGCCACCTGGGCTGCTCAAAGAGGCGCGAGCCACGCCGCGGCACTTCGAGTTGTGTTGTCACTATCACAACAAACGCAATCATGATTTGTTCTATCCTAGGTTTTGTAGTCACATGTTTGGTACTTGACCAACATGAATCCGAGAAAACTTAGCATAGAAGGCTTGAAGATATTTTGTTTTTGTGGTTGACTCGGTTTGACTCGTTGTTGGAGTCGGGATTTGAATGTTCGAGTCGGTTTTTGGTCCGGTGTCGGTTTTGACTCTAGTTAGTGTCATTGCGACCCAGTCGTCGTGCATTAAACACTCCAGGTATTTTTGAAATGTTGTGAAATGTTTTGTTTTCGAATCGTTTTATGTTTTCCGACGTAAAGTTGTACACAAATTGTCGATCAAACGCTGCGATCCCAAAACATGTTGTAGTCCGATAATCATCGGGTGTTTGTTGGAGTCTCGGCAGATACTGGGTATCTACAGAGCCCCCACTTTGACTGAGGCTTGGACAGGGCGAAAGTCAAAGTAGAGTCCCCAGGTCAATCGAAGATTACAACCTGAAGACCCATGCGACGTCGAGGTGGCTCGAAAGGATTCGGGCCAAGGACCTGCCGTCGGGAAGGGCGACGCCAAGGCGACTCGAGGGTACGAGTCAAGGACCTATCGTCGGGAACAGTTTAGAGTCTGTCGACTATCCTGTTCGGGTCGTTTAAAGTCCATTAGACTACGTACGAAGGCTCGCCAGCCATAAGAAGGAGTCATACCTAAGGCATCTTCGGATATGTCCTTGCATGGTTGCGGATAAATGCTCGCCAGCTGCGGTGCGTACGTTAGGAGGGCTCGCTAGACGCGGTGCGTTGTAAGGCTCGCCAGCCGAGACAAGGAAATGTACCCGAGGCATCTTCGGGATGTGTCCTTGAAAGGTTGCGGACAAAGGCTCGTCAGCCATGGTGCGTATGTGAGGAGGGCTCGCCAGCCGCGATGCGTTGTAAGGCCCGCCAGCCGCGATGCGTTGTAAGGCTCGCCAGCCATGGTGCGTTGTAAGGCTCGCCAGCCATGGTGCGTATGTGAGGAGGACTCGCCAGCCGCGATGCGTTGTAAGGCTCGCCAGCCGTGGTGCGTATGTGAGGAGGGCTCGCCAGCCGCGGTGCGTTGTAAGGCTCGCTAGCCGTGGTGCGTTTTAAGGCTCGCCAGCCATAGTACGATTGTGAGGAGGGCTCGCCAGCCGCGATGCATTGTAAGGCTCGCCAGCCGTGGTGCGTATGTGAGGAGGGCTCGCCAGCCGCGGTGCGTTGTAAGGCTCGCCAGCCGTGGTGCGTTGTAAGGCTCGCCATCCATGGTGCGTATGTGAGGAGGGCTCGTCAGCCGCGATGCGTTGTAAGGCTCACCAGCCGAGACAAGGAAATGTACCCGAGGCATCTTCGGGATGTGTCCTTGAAAAGGTAAGGAAATGTACCCGAGGCATCTTCGGGATGTATCCTTGAAAAGGTTGTGGACAAAGGCTCGCCAACCAGTGGTATGGTCGGTTAATGGACCATGGGAGTAGCCGCGTCGAATGGGCTTGTTTTGAAAGTAGCGAACTCGTGATGTCGCTGGGGAAATAGCGAGTATGGATTCTCACTATCACTGTTTTTGGAATGAGCGGGTTCCGCGAGGAAGCCCCCTGCTGGTTTTTGAAGGAATAGTGAATTTGGAGTCTTCACCATTCGGTTTGAATTTGCAGTGGCGGTTGTGATCGCCGTTTGTTCTAATTTTGAAGGAAAATAGCAAATTTGAGTTTTGCTATAGCGTTTGAAGTGACGGTTTATGTGCCGCCGTTGACATTTTGAAAGAAATAGTGAATTTGGAATCTTCACTATCGATTGAAGTGACGGTTTATGTGTCGCCATTGACATTTTGAAAGAAATAGTGAATTTGGAATCTTCACTATCGATTGAAGTGACGGTTTATGTGCCGCCGTTGACATTTTGAAAGAAATAGTGAATTCACTATTAATTGAAGTGACGGTTTATGTGCCGTCGTTGACATTTGATGGAAATAGTGAATTTGGAATCTTCACTATTAATTGAAGTGACGGTTTATGTGCCGCCGTTGACATTTTGAAAGAAATAGTGAATTTGGAATCTTCACTATTAATCGAAGTGACGGTTTATGTGCCGTCGTTGACATTTGTGGTGAAAATAGTGGAATTCAATTTCCAACTATTATTTTGAAATTGACGGTTTTAATTGCCGTTGCTTGAAATAGCGGTTTTTGAATTTTCGCCATTATTTTGGAAAATTTGAAGGAAAATGGTGAATTTTGATTTCGCCATTATTTTTGAAATTGGCGATTTTGATCGCCGTTTGCTTGAAAATAGCGAGTTTTAAATTTTCACTATTTGTTTTGTTTGTTTTCGAGGAAATGACGACATTCAATATCGTCAACGAAAATTTTGGAGTTTGTTGTGGGAAATTGGGGCAAAGCCCAAATTTCGCTGAAAAAGAAAAGGGGAGGCCTCGTTTAGGCGCGAGCCACCTGGCGATGCAAGCTGGCTTCCCTATTTCTTGTTAAAAAGACGCGAGGTTGAGCTGCGGATGATTATTCATCTTCAACCTCAAAATCCCGCAAAATCGCCATTAAAGGACCTTCAAGCTTGCTTTCACTTGTGCCATTGTCAACAAATGTCATCTCAAGGTAAGTATTTCCTCTTGAATCCTTTCAAATTTGTTGATTGTTAGCTTAGTTGAATTAGGGCGGATTTTGCCCTAAAAAATCGAATTGGGTGTTTTTGATTGATCCAATTTCGAGTGAAATTGATGTTTTCATTAGGTTAGAAACCTGTTTAGGAGTATAGGGGTGCTTTTAGTTTGCATTTTGGTCCCCGTTCCCGCTTCCTAGGCTCGAAAAACGTGATTGAGGCGAGAAACCGTCTAATTTCACAATGCCAAGTTTATTTGCTTGGGTAGTGGGTCCCACTAGGTTGCATTGTAGTTGGGAAAACCCGTATTTGCCATTTAAGGACCTTCGTTGGATGTTTGTGGGCAAAATTGAATTTTTGCCTTTTGCGACGGTCTTACGTCTGACCAAATAAGCGCCTGTCTGGGCTTGAATTGAGTCAGTTTGCCTTGAAATGGACCTTATTGGTAATTTAGGTCGTGTTGAAGCGTGATAAAATCACGTTTGCCTTTTTGCGGTCGTTTTTGAATTTTTGACCGGCTCGGGCTCAAATTAGCGTATGAATTGCCTTTTTGAGCCGCAGAAAAATCCCCATTATGTCGGGAATGTATTTTGGGTTATTGGCAGACCTTGTATGGGTCTTGAAATGCCGTTTTTGTGATTTTGACTCGTCTTTTGCTTGAAAAGAGGGGCGAGTCGTTTTTGTGTTTTTTTTTGTGAACCGTTTGGGGGCGGGATTGCCCTTGTTTTTGCATTGCAGGTTGTGTTGTTGTTTTTGGATTTATCCATTCCATGCCGTCGTAATGCTGAAATTTCGGCTGACGTTTTTTGTTTGTAGGAGAGTGTTCGGAGCAGGCCGGGTTCATGGCTGCGACTTTTGAGGAGTTGTTCGGGCCGGGCCCGGTTAGTACTCTGGTTAGCACGCCCGCCGTGGTTGTGGAGGACGTTACTGAGGAGGAGAGACCTCCTGAGTAGACTGCTGGGGCCTCAGGGGCCGTCGAGGAGTGTGCAGAGCCCGTTGTTGGGGCTGTTAGTGCCGGTAGAGCTCAGACTGGGGCTGAGGCGAGTACCTCCGGGAGGAGGATTTCTTTAAGGGAGCGCCGTCCTCGGGCGACTAGGCGGACATTGCGGGACGTCAACAGGGTTGTTGAGTTGGGCCCTATCCACCACGTTGAGTCTCGCGGCCATAAGAGGCGGAGAGCGGAGACGGTCGAGGATGATGCTGACGTCGCGAGTTTCATAGCCAGGCGAGTTACGGCCCCGCGGGGGTTGCTTTTACGGGAAGCGCCAAAGTGGGCCGAGGGTTTTGGCGGTAGCCAGTTGTTGCTTCGACTAGACCGGCATCTTTCCTACCGTGCTCACGAGGGCATGATGAGTCTCATTCCCCGGTTGAAATTTGTCATTCATTTTTGAAGTGTCGAGCCTAAATAGGCATTCTGACGTTGTCTGTTTTTGATTTCAGGAGATCGGCACCATGAGGACTTTCTCTGGCTGCTCTACCTGCTTGGGCCTCTACGACGTTCTTCGAGCCGGGTCGAGGGCGTTGATAGAGAGGTCGGCGTTTGGGCCGTTGGTGGCCGCTTGGCGGGACATTCACAGGTCCTCGATTAGGGCGAACTTGTGTTTGATCCGTGCCATGTTGGATCGGTACTGGGACACGACGTCGTCGTTCCACATGGAGTTTGGGGAGGTCAGTGTGACTTTAGAGGACTTCGTCATGGTATCCGGCCTTCCCTGTGGTGAGCTGCCCATTGAGTTTACCGCGACACCGGAGAGGGTGTCCTCTCCTGCGGTCACTGCTTTGCCGGAGCCTTCCGACGTCACCCCGTACCTGATTGCGAGTTCATACATGAAGGACCACTTCACTGAGAGGGTGGCAGGTGTTGCCCCGGCGCCGTTGGCGAGCCCGGAGGCAGAGGCTGTGGCCGACGCAGAGGAGGCGCGGCTGTGGTTGTGGTACTTCTTGGGTGCCACGTACTTTGGCGACAAGGGCGCGCGCTTGTCGACCAAGGTGCTTTCTCTTCTTGCTGACCTTGACGCTTTGGGTCGGTTTGACTGGGTTACGCCGGCTTTTGCGAGTTTCACCCGGTGCTTGCACGCGGTGGTGTGTCCGGAGACAGTGGGAGCGGGTAGTGCTCCTGCTCTGGTTGGTCCCGGCCTTATCTTTGAGGTACGAGCGTTTTTTTTTTGTAGTAGTTTTTTTTTTATTTTGATTTTGATTTCGACTTTGGCAATTTTTGAGAAATTGGCTAATTTGTGTTTGCTGTGTTTGATTACAGGCTTGGTTGTATGCTTACTTCACTCCTCTGCGTCCGGGTACTACGGACGATGTTCCCTCGGCTTACCCTGCTGTGAGGGGTTGGACGGTGGGTCGGAAGAAGTCGACTAAGTCGACTTACGAGGACTGCAGGTGTCGCGTGAACAAGCTTCGGGTTGCTGATGTAAGTTTCTGCTTTCCCTTCTCCTTTATAGAAGTAGCTAGAGATAGGATGATTAGGTAGCTTAGGAAGCCCCCAGTTAGCTGAGTAGCTTTGTTTCGAGTGCAGTTTGTTGGGCGGCCTTGGGAGCACTACACTGGTGTGCCGGCTGCCGTCACGGAGCGTTTGTGACCTCGCAGCTCCCTGCGCCTATACTTGGAGACGGCGATTGAGCCGGTTTGGTACTTGGGCGAGCGCCTAGTTCGCCAGTGCTTTACCGAGACTTTCGTCGTGCCGGTTGACCCGCCTGGGGTGTTGTTCCAGGAGTCGAATCCTGATGAGGTTGAGGAGCACCTTCAAGGTCGAGGAGGTGAGGAGCTGTTGCTGCGGGACGCCGACTACGACACCTTCCGGTTGTCGAGGCTTGCTTGGTACCCGATCGAGGTATGTTTTCCTCTTTTCTTTATTTTCATTGCCTCCCTTGATAGGAGGGTTTGCCATTTTTGATGTGGATCCAAATGGCAGGGAGTCGACCCGCTGATGAGGACTCAGCCCCCAGCTTTCCCGACGGAGACCACTTTTCAGGGGCCGGGTGGCGAGGAGCTTCACTTGCGCTTACCGGAGCCCGCGGTGGCCGAGGTGGCCGATGCCGGCATGGAGTGGAGGTTGGCTGTTCTGAGGGTGAGTTCCTGACTTGAACACTTTCTCCAATTATACTTTGCCTTACATTGTATTGAAGGACATTTTTGTTTTGTAGGTGACGACTGTTAGTCACCAGAACTTGTGGCGGATGGCTAACCGCTGGAGGGCGCTTGCGGGTGACCTGGCTACGAGTGAGGCTCGGCTTTCTCAGGTACGTTTTATGTGTTGTTTTTGTATATTTGGTGTTGTATTTCACGTTTTTAGATCTTGAGGATCTGTTATTGTGTTTGGCAGGGCACAGCGGATCCGGTGGAGCTTGCTCGGGTCCGTGCTGAGTTGGAGGCAGTCAGGTCGACGATCGCAGGCCAGGAGCTGGGGATCATCCGTCGGGACCAGGACTTGAGGCATTATGAGGACGAGCTGCGGAGTCGAGACGCGGAGATTGCCTCTCGAAGGCTCGATTGGGCTGCGGCGGAGGAGCTTCACGTCGAGATGGAGCGTGAGACGCTGGAGAGTTCCCCGGAGAGGGAGTCTGAGCTGGTGGTGGTGTCTGCGTTGGCGGCGACTCTTAGTGAGACCAGGACTGGTCCGACGGGAGACGTCGAGTAGTTGTTGTAGCTTGTCCGTGTCTTGGACTCTTGCATGTACATATTTCCATTTTGCATGAGGCGGTTTGTATATATGTGTTTTTTGGATTGTGGTTTGTTTTGTGATTTTTGGCTTTTTGTGTTGTGTTTCGGAGGAGCGCTTGTCGGCTGTTGATTCTCCTTTTGCTTTGCACCAGTTCCTGCATCGTTAGTGTAGAAAACAGGCAACAGATAACATATACGCATAAACGTAAACACGTAAAAGCATTTGATTGAAAATCACGTAAAGCATTTGTTTGAAAATCAAAAATTAACCAAGATGACTTGAAGTTAAAATTGAAATTTTGAAATGAATTTTGAAAATTCCGTGACAAATCGCCGCGTTTGGAATTCAAAAGGAATTGATTTGAAAATTTGAGCAATTAACTCGTGTCGTGAATTAAATTGCATCGAAATTTTTGAAAATTGACTCGAAAAAATAAAACTCAAACCGTCAGGAAAGAATTTTAGAAAAGGATTTTTGCGAGTATATTTGGCTCTTGAGGTCAAGACTTGAATTTGTGAGTACTTGAATTTTTGAGGAAAATTGATGTCGTGTTATCAATTTTCGATTTTGATTTTTGTTTTGCGAAAAAGCGAAAAATTTTCGGAATTTCGACTGACATGGAAACGATCCGTCGCGGATCGGGGCGACTGAATTTCGACTGACATGGAAACGATCCGTCGCGGATCGGGGCGACTAGCCCTTCCCCCCTAAAAAAAGAAAGAAAAATCCGTATGTTTAAAGCTGCGTCATGGAAACCGTGTCGGATTTCGTAAAACGCGAAAACAAGGAAATGTGAGTGGAAGAAACACAAAATTTCCCGGATCATCCCGAAGAGGCGCGAGGTTCCTGGCGGGAGGTTTGAGGTGTCAGGAGAAAACACATGTTGAAAGAGACAAGTCAACAGCGGGAATCCTGGAGAAGCCTCAAAGAGGAGCGAGCTGCTCGGCGATGGAAGCCGGCTCTCCTCTTTTTCTGAAAAACGCGCTGATCATTTTGTATAAATAGGGACGTTTGCGCTTCATTGTTTCATCATCCAAAACACAAAAACATCTCTACAAAACCTCTTCTTCTTCCACAAAAATATTTCATGGATGCTTTTGAGAACGCATTGCGACAATGGTGCCGGGATTTGTCGCCTCCCGAGAAGTATCAACTCGATTGCATGGGAGTTGGTCAATTATTGGTGCTTCGTCAAGTCAAGGTGCAACCTTCGTTTCTTGAAGCATGCTCTCGGTTTTGGGATTCAAAACATCATGTTTTCGTTTTCCCGAAAGGTGAGATTTGTCCTCTTGCCGAAGAAGTTGGAGCCATTGGTGGGTGGCCGGGTTGTGCTCCGGTGCTTCCTCCGACTCGTTTGTGCTACAAGGAGAAATTCCGTTCCATGTTGGGCTTGTCAACAAGCCAAGTCAACTTTCTTCTTGCTCCACATGGTGTGGATATGTTGGCTCTTATCAACATCTTCTCGAATCGGTTAGATGCTAATGTCTCGGAGGTGGCTAGGAGAAGGGCTCTTGCATTTTTCCTTGTCCATGTGTACCTCTTTGTTGACGTCTTGAAGAAGGAGGGGCCAAGATGTCATGGTAGCATGACCCTCATCCATGTGATCGAGCAAATGGAGCATGGTAGAGATCCATCATGGTTGGTGCTTGGAGAGATTATCCAAGCTTTGGACAAGGAAGGCTCTTGTGGAGAAGCTCCCTCTTTTGGATCGCCAAGGATCCTCCAAGTGTGGCTATTGGAGAGGCTAAGGTATGTAGAGCCTCCGGTTAATCCTTCTTCTTACTCCTTCCGTCACCTTACCATGAGGAAGAAGTTATACCCGGATAGTTTTACTTCCACCGAGGCCTATTGGGCCGCAAGATTGGCGGAGGAGGGTGGTTCTCATATCCGTTGGGTGGTGCCGTGGTGGCACTTGAGGTCCTTCACGGGGTTGCCCGCTTCGGGTGCTAGTCCTCGTTCTTTGATGGTGGTGGGTTTGAAGGTTGTTTCCTTCATTTATCCCGAAAGGCTCATGAGGCAAATGGGGCGTCAACAAAAGGTGCCCGCTCAAGATACTCTTGTCCAAGAGAATGTTTTCTAGAACTACGAGCTTGTGGAGTTCTTTGAAAGGTGGTGGGCCACTCGGCCGCTTTGGGAGGTGCCAAACCCCGTTGCCACGATATGGGTGACTCCCGCTTATGTCAAGTGATCACGTGCTCTGTCCTTGGAAGAGAGATCCAAATTCCGTAAGGACGAGGTTGTCGACTTGAAGTACCGAGAGGTTGGCAAGACCAACCGTGCCTTCTTTGAGGATTATGTTGATGGAGCTACTCCCGATGTGATGAGACCACCGAAGAGGAGGAGTTCCGGCCCTAAGCATATGGTGGGCCGTGCATTGGCGCGTCTTGGGTCGAACATGAGGTCTTGTGCTAGACCGGAGGCCGTCGCCGTCTTAGATCCGTTGAGGATCCGTTCCGAGGAGGAAGTCCATGCTAGGCGGGCCAACAAGAAGAACAAGGGGAAGATGTACCCCGAAGGAAAAGGCAAGGGTAGAATGGAAGAGTGAAGACCTCCATTACCCATTTTATTATTATGCTGTATTATTGTTGTGAGTTTGTATTATGTTGTACTAGCTAGTTGTTGTGTGTTTTGTGCTAGTTTTACTATATGAGGTGTGTTAGTGGACTCCTTAGCTTTCACAAGTTGTAGACTCGTCGTGCTTTATTTGAAGTTGTAATCCCTCCCATTATTAATTAAATAAGAGGATTGCTCGTGTCAAAAATTGTGAACGCTTGTTTCCTCCATCCGTTTTGCGAAGGCAATTCGATTTGAATCGTCCTCAGCATTTGCACTTGGGAAAGTGGTATTTTGTGGAAAGGGAGAAAGGCTCGTTTTTGTATTTGGTGGGAAAGGGAATGGTTTTCCCTTTTTTTTTCTGGAGGTTGTTTGTATGTGGGGATTTTTGTACGGGGATGGTTGTTTTTTTATTGTGGGAATGGTTGCATCCTCCTTGTGTAAGGAAGGACTGCCTACGTATCCACCTGAAGAGGTGAAATCAAACCATGATCGTAGTTCGAAACGTTTTGTGAATTTGAATGGGTTTTGTGGTTGTATCCCTCAGGCATAAGAGGGACTGCCTACGTATCCACCTGAAGAGGTGAAATCAAACCATGCTCGTAGTTTAGGGGGTTTGTTTTTGTAGTGCAAATGGACGTTGCCTTTGACGGATCAAAGGACATTCGAAACGGGCAAGGTGCCGCAGCTTAGACTCGATAAAACATGCAATTTCAAATCAGAACATATTGAGGAACTTGACTTGAAAAGGGTTGAGGTTGGTGGCTAGTTGCAAAACTAGGCTAGGCTGTTGGTTGATAGGGCTCAAGGGTAGTATTTCTTGAGTTGGTCTAGGTTGGTCGGGTTTGTAAAGTCCTCCCCGTCTAGGTCACTCAGTCTCACTACGCCCCCCGAAAGTATCTTCTTGACCAGGTATGGCCCGGCCCAGTTGGGTTTGAATTTTACCCTCGGATCGACGGGTAATGGTGCTCAAACTGACTTGAGGACCAAGTCGCCCTCTTGGATGTTTCTGGGTTTAACCTTCTTGTTGAATGCCCGCTGTATACGTCGTTGGTATAGCTGGACGTTGTGCAAGGCGTTGAGTCGCCGTTCGTCTAGAAGAGTGAGTTGTTCGTACCTTCGACGGGTCCATTCCGCCTCAGGGACTTGACTCTCCAGTAGGATGCGTAGAGATGGGACCTCTAACTCCACTGGTTGAACCGCCTCCATACCGTAAGCTAGGTAGAAGGGTGTGGCGCCTGTCGGTGTTCGAATGGAGGTTCGGTATCCCCAGAGTGCGAATGGGAGTTTGCTCGGCCAATCGCGATAGTTTTCTTGCATTTTCTTGATAATGGTAACAAGAGTTTTGTTCGCTGCCTCCACCACTCCGTTGGTTTGGGGACGGTAGGGGGATGATTGCTGTCGTTTGATCTTGTATTTGTCCAGCAAGGTTTGACTTTCCGCCCGGAAGTGAGAGCCTTGATCGCTGATAATTTCATGAGGTACCTCATATCGGCAGATGATGTTGTTTTGAATGAACTTGGCCACTTGCTTGGCGGTCAAGACTGCATATGACTGCGCTTCCACCCATTTGGTGAAGTAGTCGATGGCGACGAGGACAAAACAATGCCCCTTGGTGCCTATCGGGTTGACTTTTCCGATGATGTCGATGCCCCAGGTTGAGAATGGCCAGGGTGATGTCATGGTGTATAAAAGGCATGGTGGTATGTGTTGTATGTTGGCGAAGATTTGGCAATTGTGGCAATGTTTGACGTAGTTACGGCAATCGGCTTCCATGGTTGTCCAGTAGTAACCTAGCCGCATGATTTTCCGTGTAAGCATCATTGCACTCATGCGAGGGCCACATTCTCCGTCGTGAATCTCTCCCATGACTTTTTTGGCTTTGTGATGGTCAATGCAAAGGAGGAGAATTCCTTGGGGTGTTCTTTTGTAGAGTTGATTTTGGTTTATCACGAATTGTGAGGCAAGTAAACGGATGGCTCTTTGTCCTCTTTGATCAGAGTTGGGAGGAAATTCGTTTTTGGTTTTGTAATTGAGGATGGCTTGGTACCAAGGTTCATCATGGCTTTCCTCGTCGTCGATAATGGCACAAATGTGAGTTGGCTCGCTCCTTCTCTCGACACATAGGGGCATCGATTTCACGTCGTCCGGTATGTTGACGAGCGCGGAAAGTTTTGCCAGGGCATCGGCAAATTGATTTTCCTCTCGCGGCAAGTGGAAGTAGTCGACTTGGTCGAAGAACTCGGTCTCTTGATTGATCTTTGCTCGGTAGGGAGCTAAGTTGTCAGATCGGATTTTCCATGATCCGGAAGTAGTCGACTTGGTCCTCAGAAGTGTGCATGCTTCATATTCAGCGGCATTGTTGGTGACGGCGAAGTCTTCAAGTCTAGCTTGACCGAGATCGGAACATGTTCTCCCTCTGGTGATATTAGAAGGATTCCTACCCCGAAGCCTCTCAGATTATATGCACCATCAAAGTATAGGTCCCATGCGTCGGAGTCGGCACAAAGGATGTCTTCGTCAGGAAGTGACCATGTGTCGGTCGTTGGATCCTCGTTGACGGGATTTTCCGCTAGGAAATCGGCAACTGCTCTTCCCTTGATAACCTTGAGGGGTACGAACTTGAGATCGAACTCGGACAGCATAAGTGTCCACCTAGACAGCCTTCCGTTTAGCACGGGTTTATCGAAGATTTATTTAACCGGGTCCATCTTAGAGTAGATGTGGACCGTGTAGCTGAGCATGTAATGCCACAGCTTCTTTGTTGACCATACTAGGGCAAGGCAAGTCTTTTCCAGTTGGGTATACCTCGTCTCGTACTCAATGAACTTTTTGCTGATGTAGTAGATAGCTCGCTCTTCGTTGCCAACTGTTTGTGCTAGCATTGCTCCCATAGCCATGTTGGTAACAGTCATGTATAAGGATAGAGGAATCCCCGGTTGAGGTGGCATGAGAACAGGAGGTTTGGATAGGATTTCCTTTATCCTGTCGAAGGCCTTCTGACAGTCGTCGTCCCAATCGGTGTGATCGGAGGCATGAAGCTTCTTGAATATCGGTTCACAAATCATAGTAAGCTTGGCAATGAACCGGCTGATGTATTGGACCTGACCGAGAAATCCCCGAATCTCCTTCTCATTCTTAGGCCGAGCCATTTGTTGAAGGGCTTTGATTTTGGTTGGATCAATCCCAATGCCTCTTTTGCTGACGACATGTCCCAAGAGTGTTTCGGAGGTGACCCCGAATGCACACTTCTGAGGATTTAGTCTCATGTTATATTTCCGCAGACGAGCGAAGAATTTCCGGAGGGCATTGATGTGGCCGTCCCGTTCTTTTGATTTGACAATCATGTCATCGACATATACCTCTACCTCCTTGTGCATCATATCATGTAGGAGAGTAGTAGCGGTTCTCTGATAGGTTGCTCCGGCGTTGATGAGGCCGAAAGGCATGACCGTGTAGCAATATGTACCCCACTGCATAGTGAACGCAGTCTTGTGCATGTCTTCCTCAGCCATTTTAATCTGGTTGTACCCGGCATACTCGTCCATGAATGATAGGAGAGCATGTTCGGCAGTGTTGTCCACCAGAATGTCAACATGTGGCAAAGGGAAGTCGTCTTTTGGACTTGCCTTGTTCAGATCCCTGAAGTCGACGCAAACCCGAATTCGTCCGTCTTTCTTTGGTACGGGCACAATGTTGGCCACCCAATCCGAGTATTCAGATACTTTGATGAACCCGGCTTTGAACTGTTTGTCCACCTCTTCTGTGATTTTTAAGGCCCACTCAGGACGCATCCGGCGTAGCTTCTGTTTCACAGGTTTAGCCCCGGGTTTGATGGGTATCCGGTGCTCTGCATTTTCTCAGTCAATCCCAGGCATGTCTTTGTAAGACCAGGCGAACACGTCCTTGTATTCGTGGAGGAGGTCAATGAACTGTTATCTTTCCGAGGGGTCCAGGGTTATCCCTATCCTAAGTTATTGAGGTGTATTGTCGGTTCCTACGTTAATAGGCTCGGTTTCCTCAATGATGGGGGTTCTGGTTTCCCGTTTGTCAAGTTTTTTGGCCAAGTGAGGTGGGTAGTCACTCAAGTCAAATTCCTCATAATCATTCAGAATCGCATTGCAGTTAAATTGAGACGAGTCATAAGCAAACTTAGCATTCATTAAGTTGACATGAGCGAAAAGCTCGGAGAGAACAGACATCTCGTGGTCAGTCAGAGGCGACACGACAGAAGAAGTGGCCCCTGGAACAGGCTCCAGGTTGTCACCTTTCATGGGAGTGGGGGTGACCTTAGTAGACTCAGCCTCTGAATCAGCCACGACTTTGTGATAAAATAGTGGGAAGGGGACCTTCACTGGGACTTCCAGAGTGTTAGGAGCTATAACAGACTCTGACTCCGACTCAGTATAGATACCTCATTTCTGCACCTCTCGCAAACCACCCGGTGATGATTGGGCCGCATGTTTGCTACGCGGAAAGATTTGTGACAGTTCGTAAGTTTATCGTCAAGTGATTGCTCAAATATTAATGTCTACCTCTTAGTTGTCATCTACGTGCCGATACGGTCGTTTTGACAGTAATTAGAGTACATTTGGAGTCCGGGCCTAAAACCGTCTTCATTTTCTGATAACCGTTGAATCCCGAGTCAGAATGTTCTGGAATGTTCCGGATATTTCTATTCCATATTTTATAAATATTTCATAATCTTTATCCTTTGGCAAGAAATTTCCCGTAATATTCACATAAAATATTAAGAAAAACCAAATTATTTCGTCCTACCATAACTTAAACACGGAAATCTTTCCTCCGCAGGAGGAAATCACTTGGGAACAGACGCAGCAGGTGCTGCGCCTCTTCCAAGAGACGCAGTGACTGCTGCGCCTCTTCCCAGGTCCTTCTCTGCATAATTTTCGTATCTTTTTCATATCTTTACGAGATTCACTTCCAAAGAGTCTCCGAAACCCTAATTCCTTCACGTGATTAGTATAAATAGGAGCCTTCGCTCCTCATATTTCTCACGCGAGTGTCCGCCCTTCTCTTATCCCTTTGCATTCTAGACCTTTGTTCTTACTTTTTGGCGTCTACGTGCTTGAACATTCGACCACGTAAGCTCGGATCCTTCTGAGTACCAGCCTCGTTTGCATGACCGACCAACTTGACCAACTTCACCATAATCAACTTAATTAATCTAATCGTTTTCCTCTCACGAGGGCACTTTCTTTACATTCGCGTCGAGCATCACTAATCGATATCTTAGTCCTTCTCGTTTCGTCAAACATGTAAGTCTGAGGGTGTATAATCTCTCTTTTATTATTGTTATTTACCTTTTTGTATCACTAATGTAAGGTTTATGTCGAAAAATACCAATTAAAACCGATTTCTAAAGCCTTGTTTAAAACCTCTTTTTACGGATTTCCAGTAGACAGACGTCGAGAAAAGACGCAGCAACTGCTGCGCCTCTTCGAAGGAACGCAGTACCTGCTGCGCCTCTTCGTGAGGCTGCCGCAGTTCCAGCTTCTTTTCTTCTTCCTCCGTTCTCTGTAATTCGTTTGTTTGATTTGTTTTATTTGTTTTCGTCAATTCTTTGATACAATAGCATAGTAACCTCACATGTATATTAGTTATCATCTTTAATATGTTTAATTCGTCATTAAATCCGTTTTAAATCCCAAGTAATCTCATATTTGCGGGTTTTCGTCATTAAATTCAATCCGGGTTGTAGAAATTCGATTTGTTCATATTGAGTTTCTGTAATTCGATCCTTTGATAAATTTTCATCTGTCTATTGTCATATTCGTCATTAATTTGTCGTTAATTTATCATGTTTAGTTTATTTCATTCACCCATGTCACTAATCAATCATTCTTTCATGTAATTAATCCGTCTTAATTCCGTCTTATCCGTGTTTTATTGTTTTATGACCCTTAATGACATGTAAATAATCCACTAATCACTTTCATCCGAGTAAATAATTTAATCAATCATTAAATTTACCAACGAGTATTAACGACACGCAATTAAAGCCACAACCAGAATTGGTCAGAACAGACGCAAAGAATCGCTGCGCCTATTCCAAGAGACGCGGCTCTCTGCTTTGTTCGAGTTGAATTACGTCCCCCCCAACTCCGTTTTTGCCTTGACTTAGTTATTTAGCTTACGTATAATTAACTATTATTCGTATTATCACTTTCTGATTTGTTCGTTATTTCTTTTATTTATTCTTTTATTCTTTTTTTTTCTCAAATTATCCGTTTTAAAGGTATTTTCGACATAAATCGCCTAATCCGATGTAATTATTGTAATCTTCATTATTGTAATTTTATTTTATTGCATTTATCATATTTCTTGTATCATTTATATGCTTTCACATGTAATTGAGCATTAAATCCTACTTTGACATTAATTGTATGTTAAACTACGTGTTTACCGACTTAGCCTAATTCTCAAATGTTAGGATTAAAACTTGGATGTTGCATTGCATGCATATAGCCGACGATATATCGAGTATAAGTGATGTCCCTAATCATTAGTAGAGGCCGCTATCGAGGCGGGCGGGATTAGGTGTTCGATCAAAAGAGCTTCATAATACGTACCCTCACCCCTTACTCCAGATCTCCGTGAGCACCCGTGTTCATTGGCATCCACGAGAGTCATTCTAGACATAGAATGCTAAGGGTAACGATTGCTTAGTGTTCATGTCTTTACTTTGTGTCTAGACATGACACGAGGTATTCGAACGGTTCCAATTTCCCATAAAAATTGGTGGCGACTCCAACAAAAATGCAAACGCTTGTTCTCTTCCTCCCAAGCGCCCCCGTGGGCCCCCCGCTGTCCACAGTTTGGCGACTCCGCTGGGGATAATACACTTACGTGTAGCAAGGGTGAAACTTGAATAAGGTTAGGGAATAATTTGTACAAGACAATTGTCGGTTTTCATAACTCGGTCTTCCTAAACCTTTTTATTCGGCCTTCCTTGGCCCAACCCAACCCATTCGACCAATCGTCCCGTCTAAATGGTCCTAATTCTTATTTGGGCCTAAGGATGGATAACGATTGACGTCATCCATACCATGATGCTTACTCTTGTTTGTATCAAGAGCCTTCACTACTTGAGGAAATGGACTAGGAATCGGCCTTACTCTTGTTTGGTACGAGCCTCTCCACAGACTTCGGGTTTGATGGTTCGGTATGGCAACCCACCCTTTAAACCAAAACCCTTTTAAATGCACTCAGCATCCCGTTATAATGCTTGTATGAATGTTTGTACCTTACGTGATCACCATTTCTAAACAAAACCATGACGATTTTGCAAAAATCAAAACCTTCTTTTAATGAAAATTTCGAAAAAATATAGGCCATTGATTAGCGCAAAACCCAGTCAAAACTCTGTCCATTTGTCGAGTCAAAATTCGGGCCACAAGCCCATTTCAAAACCTCACTTCGAGTCCACTCCTACAACTACACTACGGTTGCCTAGGATACACATTTTCAAAACCTTGTCCTTTCTTCAAAGCTCACTCAACACAAGTGGCACACACCCACTTCACGAGTCCAAACATTTCTTCTTTTAGCAAGTGTGTTAGAATGGTCGATCGTGTTTTGATTCGTCATCGATCTCTTATCCAGTTTTCAAGATGCCTGGATCCAGCGAAACAAACCTCCACCAACTTCAAGATGGTAATGATCGAATCCTAGCCGCGTTAGCCCGTATCCAAGATACCCAAGACCAAGTCCATGATCGCCTTGAGACCATCGAGGGACGGATCTATGCCGTAGAGGGAAGATTGCCTTCCCATGAAAGTGAAGTAATAGGTGACTCCGCAGATTAATCCAGGGATGCAAATCCTCTCATGGGGATGACTGTAGCTGAGAAAAGACTCCAATACTTAGAGGAGCAATTGATGTACCTTAAAGGGGATGGCATTTATAGGGAGAACAATCGTAAGTACGAAGCCGTCGATTCCAAATTACCAACCAATTTCAATATGACGGATATCCCTAAATTCAAGGGGCACGAGAACCCTTTGAACCACATCCGTACCTTCAAGGATTACATGTCTATCAAAGGCATCAAACCCGAGATGTTCTTAAGGATCTTTCCTTCATCTCTTGACACCATCCCGAAGCAATGGTTCTACTCCTTAGAACACAAGAAGGTCGCTACTTGGGAAGATGCCGCAATCGAGTTTTCTAAACAATATGCGGATAATGCCGAGATCCAAGTTAACATGCGCACTTTAGAGGTTCTTACCCAAAATGACAAAGAAGGATTCACCGACTTCCTAAGTAGGTGGAGGAAGACTAGTACCCAACTAGTTGAACGCCCGGATGAGGCTACCCTTGTGGAGAAGTTTGTGGACAATCTCAAACCCATCTATGCCAATCATTTGAGATACCAAAATATCAAAACTTTCAAAGACTTAACCGTACTAGGGACGAGGATCGAAGATGACATCCGTAAAGGACTCTTGTCCAAAACGGTAGGTCGAGGATATCAAGGCTCAACAAGTCGTTCATACGGCTCCACTAGCAAGACAGGTGAAGTTAACCTTCTCGAGCCATCCAAGAAAACTACTCCACCAAGGAAATTCACAAATCTTGGGGAAACTTACTTCAACGCTCTAAAAAGGTTAATGAAGCAAGGAAAACTCCAACCCATTGGACCTACTCCCGAACTCGAAAGGAAATCCAAATTCTGGGACGAGAACTCGTACTGTGAATACCATGGGGGCAAGGGGCACGACATAGAAAAATGCTACAAATTGAAAAATGTGCTTCAAGACATGATTGAAGATGGTCGATTGCCAATACCGCCGGGAGGTAAACCCAACAACACTCAGAATCCTCTTGGAGTTCTGGTGATTACAAGTGACGAATCTACCTTAGATTGCTCACACCTCATTTCTCCAATCGAAGATGAAATCCATGCAATCGAGAATGAAGGGTTCTATTCTTCTATCTCTCCTACTATTTCCGATTTCATCACATGGGCAAGAAGTGTGGATAGACAAGTTTGGGAATTAGGAAATATGGTGATAACTTTGCGCAATCCCAACACAACACCCAAAGAGCATATGCCACTGATCTTCTCTCAAAACGCTACTATGCAAGAAATAGTCGCCGTGGTAGATAAACTAGTCGACCAAATCATACGACTAGAGGATGAAATCATGAGAATGAGGAAACTAGCTACAATCAATGGGGTTTGGGCCGACGACGATGAAGACGAGTACATCATTGAGAACTCCCTAGTTAAGGAAATAGTCCAAAACGGTGAAGACCAAGATGTGGACCACCTAACTCGTTCGGGTCGTCCATATCAAAGCACTATTCAAAATGGACCAACCAACGTTGTCATCCAAATGATAACGAAGAGGACTCCATTGATCATTTGCTCAAGCAATTACAGAAGACAAAGGCTGATCTTTCAGTCTGGCAATTAATAGCGAGCTCATTCCCACATGGCCAACCTTTACTGCAAGCTTTGGCCAAACTAAATGTAGCACATAACTCGACACCCGAAGATGTAGTCAACTTGGTCTTCCAAGAATCACCAAAGCTAAGTAATCCTATTACTTTCTCAGACGAAGATTTGCCACCTTTTGGCGCTAGTCACAATTTAGCTCTTTACATCACTGTGATTTGTCTAAAGAAGAACGTGCCTATGACCTTGGTAGATGATGGCTCCGCGGTCAACGTCATACCCCTCAAAACGGCATACAAATTAGGCATGAAAGAGTCGGATTGGACCCCTACTAATCAAGGTGTGCGTGCATATGATGGTACACGACGAAAGGTGGTAGGACTTGTTAACCTAACCATAGCCACAGGGCCAATTGAACGAAAGGTTAACTTCCAAATAGTGGACATCGAAGCTTCCTTCAACATACTTCTAGGAAGACCTTGGATTCACACTTCCAAAGTGGTAACATCCACCCTTCATCAAAAGATCAAGATCCCACTAAATGGCAAAGTGGTGACGATCACTTCGTCACCCATCAAGGCAATAATCGAAAAGAAATCAAACAATCAAGTCCTTGCAGATCCCGTATACGAACTTGGGGGCTTCCAAAGCATAAGTGTCATAGAAAGCGAATTGGCACCCTTATACTATGATCCCTACTCCAACTTGGTGGTCAACCACATGCTCAAAACCCAGGGATACTTCCCTGGAATGCCTTTGAACTCTACCCGAAGAAATACCTTCGCACCATACAAGGAAGGTAACTAAAAAAGGATACCACTTGGACTAGGGTACAAACCCACCAAAAAAGAGGTTCTCGAAATGCTCGCTCAAGTCCAAAACCGTAAGCATGTAGGAGTCCAAATGCGACCCTATATCCCTACCCTAAATGGGTACTTTGTTAAAGAGGGAAGCCTAGAACTCTTTCACGGATTTCCCGAGCCTTAGCATTATCTCGAGAGGAAGTTAGCCGGAATCGAGATCTTTCACGATTGCTACTTCATCCCTCCAGAAACGGTTCCTACCGTCAAAACCCGTCAAGCACCTTGCTTAGACGAACAAGCTGTTAGCCTATTGTTTGGAGAAGATCGATTTGTTAGGGCCGCGCAGGACGAGATCATTACCATGATACTTCAAGACGATCGTTTCAACCCCACCGCGTTAATCACAGAAACCAACGCAAGTCAGCAGAAAGGATGGAGAAAATCAATCAAATGGACCAACAATCAAGGAAGACTCTTCAAGCTCACCACTGGAGAAGGAGAGATGTTCAAAGGAGAACCAGAAGACGATGAGTTCGAGTCGGAGTCGGAGTCAGAGTCGGAGTCTAGAGAAGTCATTAGAGAGTCTCCTCCTGTCGTCACCCTCACTTCCTTTGTTTCTCCTAGCTTAGCCTCGAGTAGTCACAGTAGTTCGGGAAATGTCCCAACCACTGTCCCTTTGCCGCCACTGACCATGGATCAGTTGGCTTCTTTGTTTCAACTTTACTCAAACTTTAACATGAATAAATAAGGTTCTGCTTACTCTTTGTGTTATCTTGAGTGCAATTCTGTTTACGATGATACTGAGGATGACCAAGACCCCGACTCGATCGAAATACCTCCCTACGTAGCCAAAGAAATACTACAGGAAGGGGAAGGGGGACCGGTAATAGAGGACACCGAACCCATCAATGTAGGAACCGAACTAGAACCTCAAGAACTTAGGATAGGGACTACCTTGAGCTCTACCGAAAAGGCCGATTTTATAGACCTCCTAAATGAATTCAAAGACGTTTTCGCTTGGTCCTACAAAGACATGCCAGGGATCGACAGGGATATCGCCGAACATAGAATCCCGATTAAGCCAGGTTTCAAACCTGTAAAACAGAAGCTTCGACGAATGAGAACAGAATGGGCTCTCAAGATTAAGGAAGAAGTTGACAAGCAATTTAAAGCCGGGTTCATCAAAGTTTCCGAGTATTCTGACTGGGTAGCCAACATAGTACCCGTACCCAAAAATGATGGGAGAATCCGTGTTTGTGTTGATTTCAGGGACTTAAACAAAGCAAGTCCTAAAGATGACTTCCCTCTACCGCACATTGACATATTGGTGGACAATACTGCAGACCACGCATTACTATCCTTCATGGATGGGTATGCAGGTTAAAATCAAATTAAGATGGCCATAGAAGACATGCATAAGACCGCCTTCGTCACTCAATGGGGAACCTATTGCTATACGGTCATGCCATTCGGATTGATCAACGCCGGAGCTACATATCAACGCACCGCAACTACACTCTTACATGACATGATGCACAAAGAGGTTGAGGTATAAGTAGACGACATGATTGTCAAATCCAAGGATAGAGAAGGGCATATTGCGAACCTTCGCAAATTTTTCAAGGCTACGAAAGTACAACATGAGGCTCAATTCTCAGAAATGCACATTCGGAGTAACATCTGGCAAACTCCTGGGATACGTCGTTAGCCAACGAGGTATAGAAATAGACCCTTCCAAGATCAAGGCTCTGATCAAAATGCCAAAACCTCAAACAGAAAAAGAAGTCAGAGGATTCCTGGGAAAAGTGCAATATATAAGTCGATTCATATCGAAACTCACCATTATTTGTGAGCCTATCTTCAAGAAACTCAACAAAACAGATCACACCATGTGGGATGATGATTGTCAAAAGGGATTCGATCGAATCAAAGAAATATTGGCTAAACCACCAGTGCTCATGCCACCACAACGAGATCAACCTCTTGGTTTATATCTCATGGTAACCGAAACAGCCATGGGTGCCATGCTAGCTCAAACCGTAGGAAGTGAAGAAAGAGCTATCTACTACCTTAGTAAGAAGTTCTTGGAGTACGAGTGCAAATACTCACAGCTCGAAAAGACATGCCTCGCTCTTGTGTGGGCAACGAAGAAGCTAGGCCATTACATGCTTAGCTACTCCGTCAAAATATACTCCAAAATGGATCCAGTCAAATACCTCTTCGAGAATCCCGTCCTCAACGGACGCCTAGCAAGATGGACTTTGATGCTCTCAGGATTTGACCTCAAATACGTGCCTCTGAAAGTTATAAAAGGTCGCGCCGTTGCCGAATTCTTCGCAGAAAATCCCATCAATGACGCAGAAACGATAGACACTTGGTCATTCCCAGACGAGGATATACTCCAGCTGACGTAGACTCCTGGGACCTTTATTTTGATGGAGCATCAAACTTAAGAGGATTTGGAATAGGAGTGTTGCTCATTTCTCCTGAAGGCGAGCATACACCAATTGCTGTCAAACTCGACTTCGAGGTGACAAATAATGCTGCAGAATACGAAGCTTGTCTCATTGGACTACAAGCGGCAGTGAGCTTAGGCATTAAGAACCTCCGAGTACATGGAGATTCATCCTTGATCATCAACCAAGTTACGGGATCTTGGAAAATTCGAAGCGAAAGCCTAGCACCTTATCAAGCCAGAATAGACCAAGTTGCCCAATTCTTTGATCATGTGACGTATCTACACCTACCTCGGGAAGAAAATCAATTCGCAGATGCTCTTGCGAAACTTGCGTCTTTGATTAATATGCCGGATCACATGGTGGAAATGCCTTTGTGCATCGAACGACGGTCAGAGCCGGCTTATGTCCACCAAATCACCGACGAAGAGGAAATCGCACAGGAACCCTGGTTCTAAGCAATCCTGAATTTTAAGCTCAATGGTACCTATCCACCCGATATGGACAAAAGGGGACAACGTGCTATACGCCAGCTAGCTTCCCAATACGTTCTCATGCAAGGAGAGTTATACAAAAGAACACCTCTTGGTGTAATCCTACGTTGCCTTGATCATTCAAAGGCGCGAAAGGTGATGGAAGAAGTCCACGATGGAGAATACGGTCCTCACATGAGTGGGCCCATGATGGCAAAGAAAATCACACGTTTGGGGTATTATTGGACAACAATGGAATCCGATTGCGTCAAATACGTAAGACATTGCCACAATTGCCAAATCTTCGGGAATGTACAACATGTCCCTCCTTCATTACTCTATACGATGACATCTCCTTGGCCGTTCTCTGCTTGGGGAATTGACATAATCGGAAAGATAACCCCAGCCGGAACAGGAGGTCACTGTTTCATCTTAGTGGCAATCGACTATTTCACCAAATGGGTAGAAGCAGCTTCCTACACCAGTCTCACGGCTAAAAATGTAGCAAAGTTCATACAAAACAACATCATCTGTCGATACGGTTGCCCACATGATATCATTAGTGATAATGGATCACATTTCCAAGCTGAGACCGAGCAATTGCTAGCCAAATATAAAATTCGGCATCACCACTCTTCGCCTTACAGACCACAGACTAACGGCGCGGTAGAGGCGGCAAACAAGAATGTTGTCACGATTCTCAAGAAAATGATTGACAACTATCGAGATTGGCCAAGAAAAATACCCTTTGCTTTGTGGGGGTATCGTACATCTGTCAGGACGCCCACCGGGCTACTCCTTTTATCCGACTTACGGCATGGAAGCTGTACAACCAGTCGAGCTAGAGATACCATCCTTGCGTATCCTACTCGAAAGTCAAATCCCAGAAGCCGATTGGAAGAAGGATAGATATGAAGAACTCATCCTCCTGGATGAACGTAGGCTACGCGCCTTGCATAATGTCCAAACATATCAAGCACGTATCAAACGAGCTTTCAACAAAAGGGTTAGGCCAAGAAACATCAAGGAAGGAGACTTAGTACTTAAATCGGTTAGAGCTCTTCTACATGCCGACCCGCGGGGAAAATTCAAACCTAATTGGGCCGGACCATTTCTAATCAAATCCATACTTCCAGGGGGTGCGGTTAGAATCACAGACCTAGACGGGAATGAGTTTTCAAACCCAACAAACCTTGACCAACTAAAGCGGTACTATGCCTAGAATAGGAACAAAAACGCGCCTCGCGTAACCCCACGTGTCGCTCTTGTGACACCAAATAAACGGCCCCTGGCCAAGCTGAAATAAGCTAAGGTCACTGTGCTCTTGCATTTTGACAAATTCGTCATCCTCATATCATCAAATAAACTAAATTTGCACCTTCAGAGTAAGCAAAAAGCTCATGCTTATTTTCTAACTTCATTACAAGCTCTTGGTTAGAACAATTATTCTTTTACATTTACTCGAACTACGCGCAAGGGTTTGATTACATTTTTTTAAGTGAATACGTAGGCAATCCTTCATAGGATACAACCCATTATATTTAAAATGTAAATAGAAGGACATTTGCATTGCATTTGGAATTCGACAAGAATAATAAATAGAAAATCACAACGGTTTCATAACCATTTAACCTTTTTATTTCATTCATTCTAATAATAATAGTACGCTACATAATAAAAATAGAATAGGCTAGGATTCTAAAAACCCCACCTTTTTATTACAACAATAAAATAATAATAATAACAAATAATAAATAAAGACTCGGGCTATTCCTCCATCTTCCCTTTGCCCTTGTCATTCTTGTCATATTTCTTGTCATGACCTCGAGCCGGACGCTCTTGCGCCACTTCGGACCTAATCACCAAAGGTCTTTCTCGAGGCCTAGACTTTCCATTCTTGCCAACCACCATCTCTGCGACAGGAGAGGTCCTCGGTTTCTTCGAAGGATGAAGGACTCGAAACCCGGCTTCTTCCTCTCCCTCAGTCAAATGCTTCTCTTTTTCTTTCTCTACCTCGCGCACCTTGTAGTCCATGGGCTCGCGCTTCCTCAATCTCTCGCGCTCTTCCGGAGTAGTAGCTTTCCTCCATCGCAGATAAGAATCCGACACCCACAAGGCATTCGCATAAGAGTTCAAGAACCATACATTTCTTTGAGCCCATTTAATGGCCCACTCTCTTCGGCTTTCTGTAGTAAGCGCCACAGCAGTCTGCGGGACAGTATCAAGCTTAGGGATTGTCTGCTTTCGATCCCCACTGTCTCATCAGCCTCTCCGGGAAGATGCACACCATGAACTCTAAACCAGGAATGCGCACGGACCGAGTAGGATCCAAAGAAGACACTCCAGTGACAGATTTGAGGTGCCACCACGGAACAATCCACCGAATCAAGGGACCATCATCGCTCTTCAGTTTGTTCTCCCAATAATTGCAGACTCGGGCGAAATCCACCATGTAAAGCCTAGTCCTCATTGCAATGGAACGAGCATGATAGGAAAGAACATGAACTGGGGGCTCGATCAATCGGAGCCGTTCCATAAGCCAAACCTACCAAAAGCGGGTATTAGACAACAACAAAAAAACGAAAAAAAAAAAACGAAAAAAAAAACGAAAAAAAAAAAGAAAACGAAAAAACGAAAAAAAAAAGAGAAAAAAAAGGAAAGAAATGTCTTTTACCTGCAGAATGACGGGACTTCCCAAATACGGTAGGTCACGATTGGCTTTCCTATTATCCAAGCCCAACAGGATCTCTCCTAAGCATAAACAAGCTGGGCTCCTGCGTAGCTCCATTTGCTCAACAAGGCCCAGAAGACGGGGATCACCTCTCAAGTCTTCATCAACATGCCCTTGGAAGACATACGCATGCAACATGCAAAAACCAAATGCCCTCCGCCTAGCAACATAAGAAACGGTGGGGTCGGCTCTGTTGATGAATCGATCTATGAAATCCAACATTCGCACTCCCTTCGAAGTCACTAGACGGTCCACCTCAAGTCTAGTCAACCCAAGCAAGTCTCTAAATTTGCTCTTGTACCCTTGCGAAGTAGAAGGAATAGCAGGCAAGTGTTCAGGGTCCCACCCACCAACAGTGGCAATTTCTTCAGGAAATGGGCAAATATCGCCTTCAGGAAACGCAAAAACATGGTAATTCAGGTCCCAATAGTCAAGACAAGCGTCCAATAACGGTTTGACAACCTTGATGAGTTTTAAACTCAACAACGACCCAAGATTATAGGCACCCATATCATATTTCTCCATGTTCGAAAAGTCGTTGGTCCATCCCTTCAAGCGAGTCTCCAAAGTATTCATGATGAAGAATTTATTTTGAGAATTTTATGTAATAAGGCGAAGAAGAGACGGAAGAATTGTGTGAATAAAAGCTCCATCGACGTTTCTATTTATACTAATTTCTGTTTCCAAAAATCCGTCGAACAGATGACTTGGGAACAGGCGCAAGACTCTTGCGCCTCTTCAAAGGGACGCAGCTCATGCTGCGCCTCTTCCTCGGCTTCACTTCTGTGATTTTCCGCGTTGGATCTTTCCTAATTCCATGACGAATAATTTCATATTCCTACGGGTTATTGTTTTGGTAAATACGCGAAAATTACCATGTTTCAGGTTTCCTAATCCCGCGGGCACGCATTTCGAGGCGACACCGACATTTTTGTCACACTTGCGCATTTTCATTTTTAGGAAATAATTTTTATTTACTTTTTTAGGAAATAATTTTCATTTTCTTAATTCATTTTAGGAAATAATTCTCATTTCAATTTACATTTACTTCATTTATTTCATTTCTTCTAACTTATAGATTTCTGTTTTTTCTTTTTTTTTAGGGGGTAACCCTCCCTACCGTCCGGTCATTTCCGGCAAATTTTTGGCAAAATTTTTTGCTTTTGCATTTTTTGAGTCTTTCGTTTTGCGCTAATTAAAGCCATATGTATATACAAATGTATGTTTTGCGCGATTTCTATGTAATTTTCGGCGGTATGACGGCATAAACCGTCATCTACCAAACCTGTTCAAAGCTAACCTGCAGACACAAGCAACGCATCCCAGCATCAAAGGCACTCAGGCCATCGTATATACAATTAAAAAGGGAAATGTACAACAAACTGGGGGCTCGAGCCCCAAACAAAGTCCAGAATGTTCAAAATGAAGATCCAAAATGTACAACTGTGCAAAATACGGCCAACAAACAAACAAAAACTACACAAAACTACTGCTGGTCGCCCTCCAGCTCTGCAACCCTTGCCGCAAGAGCAGCAATCTCGGCGTCTCGAACCTCGAGCTCCCTCAACAAGCGAGCTGTCTCCTCCCAAGATTGGGTCAACTCTCGCTCCAACTCGCGGTCACCCTGTAAACAACAAAATTGGCTCATGTCAATCGTTTCAAGAAAATTTGGAAAATCAAAATTCAAAAAATAGAACAGTCACAAGGTTCATACCTGACGACCTCGACCGCCGACAAGTGCCTCGACGGCAGTAGCTCGCAGCCGATTGGCCACCCTCCATAACACCACGAACCGAGATGGCGCGACCTGCATTTTCAAAAAGAAGTTCTCAATAATTGAACAAACTCAATCAAATGTGTTCTTACACAAAAATCACACAAAATTAGAGGCTTACCCTCCGAATCAGATGCTGCCACTCGTCCAGGCCAGCATCCGTCACAGCCACGTCGAAGTCACGCAGCTCGGAGATCGTCGTCCTCCCGGTCGCGTCAGTGTACTTGAGGGTCTCGGGGTACTCTGGGGGCTCGATGCCCGCCGCCTCAACCTCCTGCAAAGTCAAAATGTTTCTCATTAATCGATGATCCTTCATCATAGTTCAAAAAAAATCAAGTAAAGAGGAAGGGTAAAAATGCTTACCACTACCGGCCAGTACGCCAACCTCCCGTAGAGGAACGCCGAGTAGTCCTCGCCAGGAAGAAGGAGGGCGTCACCACTAGCGCCAGCCAAGTCCGCCTCCCTCTCTGCCTCAGAAGGCTCCCTGAACATCGTCCTAGGGGGATCGATGGGAACCGTCAACACGTCCCGAGAGCACAGACGAGCCAAGCGCTCGCCCAAGTACCACACAGGACCCATCGACGTCCTTAACAGCAGCCGACTCGAGCTCCTAGGTCGAAGGACCTCAGCCACAAAAGGAGGCGCGTCAGCGTACTCCGCCCAAGGCCTGGGCACCCACTGGGACAAGATAAACAAAGGAATCATTCTTATGATCAATTTAAAAGCAATATAGAAGCAAATGAATATAAGTGAGATGCTTACGCTGTCTAGCTGAAGAGCGTTCACGTCCCGCCGGTAGACACCGTGAGAAGAACGCTTGCTCTTCGTCCTGCACATCACCCAATCCCTCACCACGGGATAGGCCTTCTCCAGCGGCTCCGTTCTCTTGGGCGCGAGGCAAGATAGTCAATGGCGATCTTTCGTAATTTGATAAGGAAAGGAATTGATTTTAATCTAAATGAAGGTTCATACCTCCAGCAGTAGTCCAGGTCCGACAGCGCCAGGAGAAGTCCCCTTCTCCATCAACTCCGGACGAACCATGGCCCTCATGAAGCGGATGAGGAACGCAAAACCAGCAGTGACCCAGTCCCAACGCCCTAGGGAGCTCAGGTCAGAAAGGAAGGGAAGAAGCTTCGTCTACATCCTCTCGCCCTTGTCTCCGAGGTAAATCGAAGACAGAAACCACCAGAGCCACAAACGAGCCCTCTCTCGGTCACCAGACAGGAGGAGGAGCCGTCTCCCTCCCGTCATTCGTCACCAGCGCCGGGATCTTTCCCGCAAAGTAGTCTCAAACGTAGGAGCTGGGAACCAAACCCGGCACTGTGACAGCCCTCGCCGACAAGTTCTAGCCGATCAACCCCCTAGCCTCGGGCGAGTCCACCCTCATGGCAGTCTCCGGCCACTCCACAGCCTCAGTCCCACACGGCAGACCAGAAATCATGCCGTAGTCCTCCAAAGTGACTCCCACCTCACCAAAAGGCATGTGAAACGTGGAAGTCGTATCCCAGAATCGGTCCAAGAAAGCGCGGACCAGGCTAAGGTTAGCCCGCAGCTTCCTCTTCGCGATACCCCTCCAGGCCTGCACCAAAGAACCGAACGCTCCGCGCTCGATCATGGCGCGCTCCTCCGCCGACAGCCGCTCGTAGTGCTCCATCGCTGTCGTGTAGCCCGAGAACGACCTGATGTTCTCGGCCTCCTATTATGATTTGAAACAAAAGCTATCTTTAGATTTGAATGAAAATTGAAAGACATGTGAATAAATGAATGAAAGAAGATGGGTGATGAGTAGTGAATTTCTATTTACCAAACTCTTCACCGTCCTGTAGGACAGGTGACCCTCTGCAGCCCACAGCAAGTGCCTACTCTCCCAGGTCTCAGACCACGCAGGAGCTCCTCTCAGCTGACGACCTCCTCGTCCAACGTTGGCTGACACGGCTATCGCGTACCTGTCAAAAATAACCAACTGGCTCTAACTAATATAGCTAGGGAAGTCGGGTCGAATCCACAGAGAGGTAGGAAAATGTCAGCTAAATCTAAGTTCGTCAAGTAACCAAATTGGGGGTTTATAAAATGTGATTTCTAAACTAAAGAGAACAAGGAGAAGAGAAATAAAAGGAAAGGAATTAAACAGATAAAGAAGAACAGCTAAGACAATCGGTTCACCATAATCATCCGGTCAAGTAATCAAGGTCCCAGGTCAATGCAGTACGGTCTAAGGAGTAGCGAATGTCACCTTTCGGTCCTTAATTCACCCTAAAGTGTAAACAGCTTAACTTTCGCCCTCACTGCAATACTCTATTGTTCGCTACTAGTCTCGCCTTTTCCAACCTTTCGGTCCAGGTCAAGGATCACTAGGGATTAAAGGTCTAACTGCGTCGACTCAATTAGGCAATTACAATTAATTGTAGCATTTAAACAACAAAGACAGTACCAGCATTAATCTAGTAAATCGATTACTCTCCCTTCATATTATAGATCCCCTATAGTCTTAGCATGAGAAAATTAGCTACTCATACTCACGGAATTATCAATGACAACAAACAGATAATCAAAACTAGACATGATGATAAACTTAAAGGATTAAATAAAGCGATTATGATAACAATAGAGGAAAGAAGGAATTCCAGCAATGATTAAGAACTAAGGGATTAAAAAGAATGATAATACCGATCGTATCTCAAATCCGAGCAAAGGAAGCAAAAATCCAAAGAACAGTGGCAAGAACTAGAGTAAAAATGTGAGAGAGGGAGAGAGCCAAGTACGTAGTTCCCTCTCAGTCTTATACTAAAATCCATTCTAAAACCTATTTTATGGACTAATTACAAAAGCCCATAAGTAATTTAGGCGGAAATTGACTAAAGCACAGGAAACCATTCGATCGAGTAGAAGTAATCTACTCGATCGAGCAGATCATCACCAAACCACTCGATCGAGTAGTAATAAACCATACGATCGAGTACCTCTTGCAAAAACTCCTCGATGGGCTCCTTAAACTGGTTGATCGACCAGTCTTGAGTACATAAAGCATTCGATCGAGCAGTTAACCAATCGATCGAGCTATATAGGCACGTTAGGACTTGAATTGCTTCCCGAACTCAGCTCACGCGTCTTCCAAGTGTTAGATTTCCAAGCTCCGGCTCCTTATTTTCCATGAATGCATACAATTGGGACAATTAAGGCTCGATTTAGCTCCTCTTCGGTCAATTCCTGCAAAATACAAATAACGGACCAAAGTAGAATATTCGGGGGTATTTGTAGCCAGATGCTACATAAAAAGCACAGAAATGCGTGTAAAAATGAGGTGAAAACCTTATATAAAAGACACGCATCAAATCTCCCCAAACAAAACCTTTGCTTGTCCCCAAGCAAATATGAATGCAACTAAGGGTGAACAATGGAACGGGACCAACGCATCAGCTACAAATCATCCACTAGAACCAATTTAATGCGATAACATGACAAAGTGGCAGTAAAAAGTGCAAACGAGTTAAATTAATGTTTCAAACTTACTGAACCGTCGACCTTGCAAGACTCAAAAGATATCGGACTCTCACGGGTCGCTCGTCACTCAAAATCAGGCACAAGGTGAGTATATATGTGAAAGATAGGAAGAAATCAGACACTCACCTAACTCGACCTATAAGAACATACATGCAGTTAACATGAATAAAGTCTCTACAACCGTACATATGCATTCCAACCATACTAATGACCAAGACACGTGCAGAGGACTTACATTTGGGTAAGTGAGGTAATGGGTAAGAAGGGGCTAAAATGAATTTGGATATGTGGGATTAATAGCCAGGCTAGCAACAACGGATCCAAATATAAACTGCATCCCAACTTCGTACTCATGACAGCAAGATAAAACGGTGCAAAATTATGCACTAAACTCACAAAACACCAAAAATCGTCAACTCCCCATAAAATATAGATAAGGCATGGGAGTGTGAATCATTACACAATTCACATTCTTTTTCATATGTAATTTTTCTTTCTTTTTCTTCTTCTTTTCTTTTTCGCATTTTTCGCTTTTCATTCTTTTTTTTTTCTTTTCATCATTATTTTTTTCAACAATTCGACATTTTCCTTCTTTCTTTCTTTCCCTTCAATTCTTCCACAATCTTCTGAAATCAGATGAAATAACCATATTGCAGTAAAACATTCCGAGAACTACTCTTTACTAGCTCAGCTAGGGTAGGAAGTATTATAGAAAGTAGTTGATAGGACAAAAAGGCAATTTGGCTATGTGAGGCTCATGGGTAGAATGAAATAAAGGGGACTGCCTCTCCTAACACGTGTCACCATCCACAGACCGAATGCATACATGTATTAAGAAGACTAGACTCATACTTATGCAAATTGATGTTACATGTCTTAAAGAGAGTACTACTCACATCCTAAATGAAACCGGTCATGAATGTCACCAGTTTAAAAAGCTCTAACCTCAGAATGTAATGTAGCTTGCCGACATAATGAATCAAGTCTATTCGTTCAGATAAGGAAGAAACAAAAACTCGTAGATTATGCACATAATCACGCCAACTAAATGTCAAGAAAATGCAGGGCTCAAGTAAGGGTTCAAAGTAGCGTCAATGTTCAAACGTTCCGACCCAAAATTAAACATGAAATTTGAAAATTTTGAAAATTTGATTTTTATATGATTTTTTTGAAGTAAAACAAACAACAATGCATGCGGAAATAATAAACCTGGAAGCAAAAAAAAAATGCAAGAAAACATGCAGACACGGATATGGATGCATACCTCCCCAAACCAAACCGTACAATGCCCTCATTGTACCAAAAATAGGGAAAGAAATGCAAACTGAAAGGAAAAGGAGAAGTGGAGTCGGAAAACTCAGAAAACGTCGTAAGGAGGGACCTCCCCAAACCGACCATGAACATGGGAGGTCAAAGAAAGTCAAGCAGTAGCTCCATAAACGTAAAACAACCGCTGGGAGTCAAAACCACTCGACCGAGCTCTTGGAATGTACTCGATCGAGTGAACCAGATGCAGACAGAAGGGCTCGATCGAGTGAAAAACCACTCGATCGAGTAGGCATGGGTTTGGATATGGTCGATCGAGGACATTATCACTCGATCGAGTGAAAGTTGCCTCAAAAAGTGCTCGATCGAGCACAATATCATTCGATCGAGTACTTTGACCTGCAAAACACGCATTAAAAGCAAGGAAAATACATAGGAAGGTCATAAAACAGCGTCTAAAGTTCAACGTAAAGCTAAAGAAAAATAAATAGTTCAACAAAGTACAATAAAACAGATCCGGCCGCCTCCGAGAGCGCTGATTTAAGAGGTCCCGCACGACCCTTCTGGCATCAATTAACTGGCGCGTCGAGCTCGTCGAAGCGTAAGACTTCAACGCGATTGTCCGCTTCAGTCGCCTCGTGGTAATGCTTCACATATTGGCCATTCACCTTGAACCTATGACCCTCGGAATCTTCAAGCTCCACGGATCCAAATTTGGTAACAGCTGTCACCGTATAAGGACCGCTCCATCTGGACTTCACTTGCCAGAAATAATCTCAACCGGCATTAAACAAAGAAAGACCTTTTGCCCAACATGGAACTCCCGAGGTAGGATTCTCTTGTCATGCCATCTCTTTGTCTTTTCTTTGTAAATCCGCGAGCTGTCATAGGCGTTAAGCCTAAACTCCTCCAATTCATCTAGCTGCAAAAGACGATTCTGACCACACAACTTAGGATCATAATTAAGCTCACGAATTGCCCACCAGGCCTTACATTCCAATTCAACAGGTAAGTGACACGATTTCCCATAAACTAGCCTATAAGGCGATGCACCAATTGGTGTCTTAAAGGCAGTTCTATAAGCCCATAATGTGTCATCTAGCTTAAGACTCCAGTCCTTCCGTGATTTAGAAACTACTTTAGACAAGATCTCTTTCAACTCGCGATTAGAGACCTCTGCGACCACTAGTTTGGGGATGATACCCCAAACAACGCCGGTGTTGGACACCAACTCTAGACAGTATGGAAGTTAGTTTCTTTTCTTTGAAATGCATCCCCCCATCACTAATGACGACCCTAGGGACACCAAAACGGGGGAATATGATCTTTTTAAACATCTTTATCACGGTCTTAGCATCACAATGAGGGGAAGCAATTGCCTCAACCCATTTTGACACATAGTCTACTGACTACTAAGATGTACTGTTACCTTTATCGGATGGGAACGGTCCTTGGAAATCAATGCCCCGTAAATCGAAAACCTCAACCTCTAGGATGTCGTTTTGTGGCATCTCATATCTCTTTGAAATGTTCCCGATCGTTGGCAAGTCAAACAAAAGACTTAGCGTCAAGAAACAAAGAAGGCCAAGAAAACCAGATCAAGTACCTTAGCCACGGTACGCGATGGACCGTTGTGACCACCATATGAAGAGGAGTGACAGCCTTCCAGACTATTTTGGTCTCCCACTCGGAATACACCGTCTGTAGAGACCGCCGCACATTCCTTAAACAAGTAAGGATCGTCCCGTATATCGCTTAGCGTTATACGTAAAACGCTTCTTTTGGTCGGATAAGAAAGGTCGCGGCAGCTTTCCACCGACAACGAAGTTAGCTATATCTGCATACCAAGGTTCTTGGTTAACAATAGACGATATAACAAAGAATTAAAGTATCGTCAAGAAAAGAATCATCAATAGGTAGAGAATCTTCCCCTTCTTGTCGCATCGATCGCGACAAGTGATCAACCACAACGTTCTCAGCTCCTTTCTTATCCTTAATCTGCAAATCAAACTCCCGAAGAAGGAGTATCCATCTCGATGAGCCGTGGTTTGGCCTCCTTCTTAGCAAGGAGATGCCTCAAAGCTGCATGGTCGGTAAAAACAGTGACTTCTGACCCAACTAAATAAGTACGAAACTTCTCTAAGGTATAAACTACAACAACGACTCCTTCTCGGGGTAGTGTACTTCACTTGAGCCTCATCCCGAGTTCGGCTCGCATAGTAGATAGCATTCAAGGCTTTGTCTTTCCTCTGGCCAAGCACCGCTCCTAGTGCATAGTCACTCGCATCACACATGATCTCAAATGGCAAGTCGCAGTTGGGAGGCTGTATGATCGGCGCAGAGACCAAAGCCTGCTTTAACTCGTTAAAAGCGAAAGACAAGCATCGCAAACACAAAAGGGGCATCCTTAAGCAAAGAATCGTGTAAGTGGTTTAGCAATTTTGGAGAAATCCTTGATAAACCGGCGATAAAATCCGGCGTGACGAAGGAAGCTCCTCACCCCCTTAACATTAACAGGAGGTGGTAATTGCTGAATCACTTCCACCTTTGCTTTATCAACTTCTATTCCCCTATCAGAAACTAAGTGCCCTAAGACAACTCCCTCGTTGACCATAAAGTGGCACTTCTCCCAGTTCAGCACGAGATTAACCTCAATACAGCGCTGCAACACTTTCTCAAGGTTAGACAGACAGTCAGAAAAATCACTTCCATATACACTAAAATCATCCATAAAAACTTCCATGATAGACTCAATATACTATGAAAATATCCCCATCATACACCTTTGGAAGGTGGCAGGGGCATTGCACAAACCAAAAGGCATTCTGCGATACGCAAAAACGCCCTTAGGACAGGTAAATGTAGTCTTGGCCTGATCGTCTGGGTGGATAGGGATCTGAAAGAACCCTGAATACCCGTATAAATAGCAGAAAAAATTATGAGAAGCTAACCTTTCTACCATTTGATCAATAAAAGGAAGGGGGAAGTGATCTTTCTTAGTGGTGGCATTCAGCTGTCTGTAATCTATGCACATCCGCCAACCAGTCACTACTTGAGTAGGTATTAATTCATTCTTCTCATTCTTAACTACAGTTGTCCCTCCTTTCTTCGGGACCACCTGTATTGGACTCACCCATCTAGAATTACCGACAGAATAAATAATACCTGCATCCAGCAGCTTCATTACCTCGCCATCACAACATCCTACATCTTCTCGGTTCACCGGCGCCACCCCCGTCTGCAAGGTTTGTGATCCTCCTCCAGCTCTATCCCGTGCATACAAATATCGGGACTAATCCCCGTGATGTCGTCCAGTGAATAGCCCATTGCCTTCCTGTTTTTCTTAAGTACAAATAACAAAGAGGTCACCGATCATCACTAAGCTTGGCACTAACAATGACCGGATATTGCTCGTATCGTCTAAGAAAGCATATTTAAGATGAGAAGGGAGAGGCTTACGTTCCGGTACCTTTACCTCAATGGAGCAAAGAGTGCTAATCATTTGTTCCACCTGTTCTCCCTCATGCTCATCTAAATCATCAACAAGCAAATCCAACGCAGTCATCATCGTAAATCTGTGCTATCTCGCACACTCATCAAAAAGCATAAGAGCTTCTAGTGGGTCCTTCATAAAAGAACCCGACCAAGTCATAAATCGACTCGTCAATGATATCGACGGTAGAATAGCAAGTGTCCTCTATCATTGGGCGAGCTAAAGTCTTCGGCGCATCAATGTGATAGCATCATCCCCTCTCGCAAGAGTCGACGCCCTTGTTCGACATCAATAACACCACCGTACACAAAGGAATGGTCTTCCTAAGATAATTTGGGTCCGAGTGTCCTCAGCTATATCCAAAACAATGAAATCTACTGGGATGTAGAGCTTGTCTATTTTCACAGGCACGTCCTCTAGGACACCTAAGGGCCTCCTAACAGATCTATCAGCCATCTGTAGGGTAATGTTAGTCACTTTAAAATGACTCATCTTCAGTTTCTTGCAGACAGGAAGGGGCATGACACTGACACTGGCACCTAAATCGCAAAGGGACTTATCAATAACCATATTGCCTATGACACAGGTAATAGAAAAGCTGCCCGGGTCTTTCATTTTTGGAGGGGCCTTATTCAACAGCAAATTACTAGACTCTTCCATAAATGAAATCGTCTCAAATTCACTCAAATTTCTCTTACGCGTCACAATATCCTTCATAAACTTAGCGTAAGTGGGTACCTGAGTAACAAGTTCGGAAAAGGGGATAGTTACCTGGAGGTTCTTCACGACGTCCACAAACTTACCGTACTGCTGCTCGATTTTTGCGTCCTTCAGACGACTTGGGAAGGGTACCCTGGTAGCGATGAGTGGCCTCGCAACTTTTTCTTTACCCTTATCAATGCGTGACGTCTCCACAACAGGGGAAGATGACACGGTGGCGGTATTAGATAGTAAATTAGGATCCCCGCCACTTAAAGTACTGGATCGAGTACTTTTATCAGTCGATCGACCAATTGCCTTTCCTGTTTCACTCGATCGACCTTGTTTTTCACTCGATCGAGTGATTTCTTCAGCATAGTTACTCGATCGAGTGAAACTGTTACTCGATCGACCAACATTGAATTCTGCACTTCTCGATCGACCACTATTTTCACTCGATCGAGTGATAGGGTGAGTTAAACTGCTCGATCGAGTAGAGAGGTCACTCGATCGAGTGTTTACCGCACACACAGCGAGTATTTCCTTCAAAAACTCGTCTAAATCATCATCCGAGTTATCGTCAGCTATCAAAACCTCGTCTTCTTCATGAGTAAGGTCATTTTGAAAATTCATTGCACTGACTGGATCGCAAATTGGAAGAAGCTTGGCTTGGTCTGCCGCGAGTGTTAACTGCGCGACTTGTTCTTTCAATTCCGATATAACCGTTTCAGATTGTCGTGACATATTTGACATACTCATCATAATGGACTTTAATTCGGCAATTTCTTCTCTAGCAGAGGGAGAGACCGGCTGTGGTACTGGCGTAGAAGGGGTAGAATCATTCTTGATTTCTTCATACAGCTGGGAGAAAGGAACTCCCTGCTTGTATTTTTGGTAGGCAAGAACGCGCTCAACACTTTCCATGCATAAGATAGGATCATGCCCTTCCGTGCCACATCTACCACATGGCTCTTTATGCTCCGTAATAGTAGGCATCTTGGCAAATAAACTTTCAAAGCAACAACTAACCTGCAAACTAATCAAAACTTTGCAGAAATGAGATCAGCCTCAAGGAATGAATTCCTTGATACGAGGGACAAACTTAATTAAAGCAACAAGTTTGCGCCACCTCCCCGGCAACGGCGCCAAAATTTGACACGGCTATCGCGTACCTGTCAAAAATAACCAACTTGCTCTAACTAATATAGCTAGGGAAGTCGGGTCGAATCCACAGAGAGGTAGGAAAATGTCAGCTAAATCTAAGTTCGTCAAGTAACCAAATTGGGGGTTTATAAAATGTGATTTCTAAACTAAAGAGAACAAGGAGAAGAGAAATAAAAGGAAAGGAATTAAACAGATAAAGAAGAACAGCTAAGACAATCGGTTCAGCATAATCATCCGGTCAAGTAATCTAGGTCCCAGGTCAATGCAGTACGGTCTAAGGAGTAGCGAACGTCACCTTTCGGTCCTTAATTCACCCTAAAGTGTAAACAGCTTAACTTTCGCCCTCACTGCAATACTCTATTGTTCGCTACTAGTCTCGCCTTTTCCAACCTTTCGGTCCAGGTCAAGGATCACTAGGGATTAAAGGTCTAACTGCGTCGACTCAATTAGGCAATTACAATTAATTGTAGAATTTAAACAACAAAGACAGTACCAGCATTAACCTAGTAAATCGATTACTCTCCTTTCATATTATGGATCCCCTATAGTCTTAGCATGAGAAAATTAGCTACTCATACTCACGGAATTATCAATGACAACAAACAGATAATCAAAACTAGACATGATGATAAACTTAAAGGATTAAATAAAGCGATTATGATAACAATAAAGGAAAGAAGGAATTCCAGCAATGATTAAGAATTAAGGGATTAAAAAGAATGATAATACCGATCGTATCTCAAATCCGAGCAAAGGAAGCAAAAATCCAAAGAACAGTGGCAAGAACTAGAGTAAAAACGTGAGAGAGGGAGAGAGCCAAGTACGTAGTTCCCTCTCAGTCTTATACTAAAATCCATTCTAAAACCTAGTTTATGGACTAATTACAAAAGCCCATAAGTAATTTAGGCGGAAATTGACTAAAGGACAGGAAACCATTCGATCGAGTAGAAGTAATCTACTCGATCGAGCAGATTATCACCAAACCACTCGATCGAGTAGTAATAAACCACTCGATCGAATACCTCTTGCAAAAACTCCTCGATGGGCTCCTTAAACTGGTCGATCGACCAGTCTTGAGTACATAAAGCATTCGATCGAGCAGTTAACCACTCGATCGAGCTATATAGGCACGTTAGGACTTGAATTGCTTCCCGAACTCAGCTCACGCGTCTTCCAAGTGTTAGATTTCCAAGCTCCGGCTCCTTATTTTCCATGAATGCATACAATTGGGACAATTAAGGCTCGATTTAGCTCCTCTTCGGTCAATTCCTGCAAAATACAAATAACGGACCAAAGTAGAATATTCGGGGGTATTTGTAGCCAGATGCTACATAAAAAGCACAGAAATGCGTGTAAAAATGAGGTGAAAACCTTATATAAAAGACACGCATCATTGGCCCGTCTCGGGGCCTCCTCCTCCTCGACAGCCTCCTCCTCATGGACCTCGTCCCCAGCAGCCATCACCGCAGCGGTGAAGGCCTGCTCTAAAGCCTCCTCAACAGCAGCAATGTCTATCTCCATGGGAGTCCTCCCAAAAGTAGAAGCCACGTCACCTGCAACATTAAAGCAAATTTAGGCCGCGTCACGTGACGACAAGCCTTAGTTAAGGGATTTTCGAGCTTTCGGAAGCCCTGAAACCGCCCTTTTCTCGCCATATTTGGCCGTATTCTCACAAACCCGATCACTCATGTGGTAATTTGGGTCAAGTCAAGCCTAATTTGAAGCCTAGTTCTGGGTTCGAGTCGAAATTTCGGCAGCATTTCGTTATAACGGCGATTATGCCCTAAAAAGTGTCCTGAAAAAGCCGTCACAAACCAAAATTCCGAGATGGTAGGAAGTTTACCCATCATTCAAGGATCCCAAATATCAAGTTTCATCGCAAATGGGCTATCCTAAGGCTATTTTCGAAGCAATTTACGGTTTAGCTGTGAAACCGTCTCAAATTCCACTCAAATGCTCAAAACTCAACGAAAATTCGAGACAAATACATGGTTATGTTCCTTATACTACCAATTATCCATTTCTAATGTCAATTTGACAACGCAAATGCATTTGGGGAAAAAGCCCCAAATTTTCGATCAATTGGGTCATAAACCCTAAGATTTTCGATCCAAAATTGGACATATACCGAAGATTAATGCAAGAATGAGACACATACCTCGATTAGTCATGATTAAAGCAAGCTTTTGGATCAAACCTTGGCGGAAATGGTGAAGATTTGAGGGAGAAATGTGTGAATTATGTTTCGAAATAATGAACACAAACCCTTCTGATTATCGCGTTTTTACGCAGGAGATACACTTTGGGGAATAGACGCAGCAGGCACTACGCCTCTTCCAAGAGACGCAGCTCTTGCTGCGCCTCTTCCTTGTGTTCCCTCCATACGAATTTTCAAAAAATTCGTTATGAGTTCGTTATTTGTGGGCCCATCTTTGGTGCGCCTCTTCCCCGATGCTATTTTATCCTTTTGGTCCGTTTGACGATTTTCTTTCGTTCCGGCCCGCATTTTTCCAAGCCATCAGCAGACTGTTGCACGTTATTTATTGCTTCCAAGACCTTTGCTTGTCGCAATGAACATTCGTTCCTTCACAGGTGTTTCGACACGCCTTCGTTATAACGAGAGTAAGCGGATATACTTTCCCTCTTAAGACACGGAGATCAACATTGTTTCCTCTCAGCAGTTCCCGCCTGTGTCCTGCTACTCGCATTTACTTCTCGAAGACTACCCAAGCAGTCTTCTCTCAGCAGTTCCCGCCTGTGTCCTGCTATTCGCAGTTATTTCTCAAAGACTACCCAAGCAGTCTTCTCTCAGCAGTTCCCGCCTGTGTCCTGCTATTCGCGGTTATTTATCAAAGACTACCCAAGCAATCTCCTCTCGGCAGTTCCCGCATGTGTCTTGCTACTCACCTTATTTAGCTCCCACGCTTGACCTTAGCTCAATAGCTCCTATGCACCTCCGGAAGCGTCTCTCAAGAAGTTTCAGGTATGGTCTCTTCTTATGGCTGGCGAGCCTCCTTACGTAGTCTAATGGACTTTAAACGACCCTCCCTGATAGTCGACAGACTCTAAAATGTTCCCGACGACAGTCCTTGGCTCGCACCCCTTGAGCGCCTCGCGTCGCCATAGTCGTCTGGTTGTAATCTTCGATTGATCTGATGGCTATACTTTGACTTTCGCCTTGTCCAACCCTCGGTCAAAGTGGGGGCTCAGAGATACCTCATTTCGCACCTCTCGCAAACCACCCGGTGATGATTGGGCCGCATGTTTGCTACGCGGAACGATTTGTGACAGTTCGTAAGTTTATCGTCAAGTGATTGCTCAAATATTAATGTCTACCTCTTAGTTGTCATCTACGTGCCGATACGGTCGTTTTAACAGTAATTAGAGTACATTTGGAGTCCGGGCCTAAAACCGTCTTCATTTTCTGATAACCGTTGAATCCCGAGTCGAATGTTCGAATGTTCCTGGATATTTCTATTCCATATTTTATAAATATTTCATAATCTTTATCCTTTGGCAAGCAATTTCCCGTAATATTCACATAAAATATTAAGGAAAACCAAATTATTCCGTCCTACCATAACTTAAACACGGAAATCTTTCTTCCGCAGGAGGAAATCACTTGGGAATAGACGCAGTAGGTGCTGCGCCTCTTCCAAGAGACGCGGTGACTTCTGCGCCTCTTCCCGGGTCCTTCTCTGCGTAATTTTCGTATCTTTTTCATATCTTTCCGAGATTCACTTCCAAAGAGTCTCCGAAACCCTAATTCCTTCACGTGATTAGTATAAATAGGAGCCTTCGCTCCTCATATTTCTCACGCGAGTGTCCGCCCTTCTCTTCTCCCTTTGCATTCTAGACCTTTGTTCTTACTTTTTGGCGTCTACGTGCTTGAACATTCGACCACGTAAGCTCGGATCCTTCTGAGTACCAGCCTCGTTTGCATGACCGACCAACTTGACCAACTCCACCATAATCAACTTAATTAATCTAATCGTTTTCCTCTCACGAGGGCACTTTCTTTACATTCGCATCGAGCATCACTAATCGATATCTTAGTCCTTCTCGTTTCGTCAAACATGTAAGTCTGAGGGTGTATAATCTCTCTTTTATTATTGTTATTTACCTTTTTGTATCACTAATGTAAGGTTTATGTCGAAAAATACCAATTAAAACCGATTTCTAAAGCCTTGTTTAATGATGCGTGTCTTTTATATAAGGTTTTCACCTCATTTTTACACGCATTTCTGTGCTTTTTATGTAGCATCTGGCTACAAATACCCCCGAATGTTCTACTTTGGTCCGTTTATTTTAATTTGCAGGAATTGACCGAGGAGGAGCTAAATCGAGCCTTAATTGTCCCATTTGCATGCATTCATGGGAAATAAGGAGCCGGAGTTTAGGAATCTTACACTTGGAGGACGTATGAGCTGAGTCAAGGAAGGAATTCAAGTCCTGATGCGCTTATATAGCTCGATCGTGTGCCTTTGTGCTCGATCGAATGCTTTACATACTCAAAGCTGCTCGATCGACCAGCTGAAGGAGTCGATCGAGGAGGTCCAGTGAGCAGTACTCGATCGAGAGGTTTCCCTAGCTCGATCGAGTGTCTTGGAGTTCGATCGAGTAATCTCTCTGCTCGATCGAGAGAATTTCGTGTGTTTTTGGTTTATTTCCGCCTAATCTTTTATGGGCTTTGTAATCAGTCCATAGATTAGGTTTTAGATGTTTTTACAGTATAAGACTGAGGGGAGCATTTTCGTGACTCCCATCACTTTTACTACGTACATTTCTACTGTTACCTTTGACAGTTCTTCGGATCTTTGTTCACTACTTTGCTACTCGAATTCGGTATTATCAATCTATTTTATTCCTTAATCGTTTTTATTGCTTTAATCCCTTTTCTTTCTTTTCTTCTTACTTGTTCAATCAATTAGATCATTCACCATGTTTAGTTTGAATTGTTTGGTTATTGTAATTGTTAATCTGATAGTTATGGGTAGCTAATTCCCTATGCTAAGACTATAGGGGATCCATGGTTTGAAGGAGAGTAATCGAATTCTTGGATTAATGCTAGTATCGTCCATGTTGTTAAAATGCTACATATAATTGTAATTGTCTAATTGAGTCGACGCAATTAGACCCTTATTCTTGGTGGACCTTGACCTGGACCGAAAGGTTGGAAGGGGGAGACTAGTAGCGAACAATAGAGTATTGCAGCGAGGACGAAAGTTAAACTGTTTACACTTTAGGGTGAATTAAGGACCGAAAGGTGACGTTCGCTACCCCTTAGACTATACTGCATTGACCTGGGACCTAGATTACTCGACCGGACGATTGTGGTGAACCGCTTGTCTTAGCTATTCCCTTTTATCTATTAAACCCTCTTCCTTTATTTCTCTTTCTCTTTTCTTTACTCTTTTAGTTTAGAAATCACAATTATAAACCCCAAGTTTGGTTACTTAGACGAGCCTAGTTTTAGCAAATCAATTTCCTACCTCTCCGTGGATTCGACCCGACTTCCCTAGCTATATTAGTTAGTTGGCCAGTTGGTTATTTTTGACAGTGCGCGACAGTACGTGTCAAATTTTGGCGCCGTTCTTGGGGAGGTGGTGCATATTTGTTGCTTTAATTAAGTTTGTCTCTCGTCTCAAGGAATTCATTCCTTGAGACTCGATCTCATTTTCGCGAAGCTTTGATTAGTTTTGCGGGATAGCGACCTATTTGCCAGGATGCCTACGATTCTGAGCATACAGAGCCATGTGGAAGATGCGGTGAAGAAGGACATGACCTTTATGAATGCACGGCAGTGTAGAGCGTGCCCTTGCATATAAGAAGTTCAAGCGGGGAGTTCCTTTCTCCCGCTTATATGAGGAGATAAAGAGCGTTTCCACTCCTTCCACGCCAATATCACAAATGGGCTCTCCTTCTTCAAGAGAAGCAATTGCCGAACTGAAATCCATCATGTTGCAATCGGATACTGTTATATCGGAGTTGAGAGAGCAAGTCGCGCAGTTAACACTCACGGCAGACCAAGCCAAGACTCCTCCAAATTGCGATTCCGTCAGTGGGATGAATTTCCAAAGTGACCTTATTCACGAAGAAAACGAGGTGTTGACAGCTGATGATGACTGACGGATGACGATTTAGATGAGTTTCTCGAGAAATGCTTGTGCGTGTGCGGAACCACTCGATCGAGCAACACATCCACTCGATCGAGCAGTTCTAACCACCCAGTCACTCGATCGAGTGACAATGACGGTCGATCGAGAAGTGCAGGGCTCCAAGTTGGTCGATCGAGTGAATATGCTGAAGAAGACACTCGATCGAGTGTCAAGATATGTCGATCGAATGAAATTGAGGAAGAAACTGGTCGATCGACCAGTAAGGGTGTTCGATCCAGCACTGTAAGTGGCGAGAATCCTAATTTAATATCTAATGCCGCCACCGTGTCATCTCCCCCTGCTGTGGAGACGTCACGAATTGATAAGGGGAAAGGAAAGGTTGCGGGACCACTCATCGCTACCAGGGTACCCTTCCCGAGCCGTCTGAAGGACGCAAGGATCGAGCAACAGTACGGTAAGTTCGTGGACATCGTGAAGAACCTTCAGGTAACTGTCCCTTTTTCTGAACTTGTCACTCAAGTTCCCACTTACGCTAAGTTTATGAAGGATATTGTGACGCGTAAGAGGAATTTGAGCGAATTTGAGACGATTTCATTTATGGAAGAGTCTAGTAACCTACTGTTAAATAAGGCCCCTCCAAAAATGAAAGACCCGGGCAGCTTTTCTATTACCTGTGTCATAGGTGATTTGATTATTGATAAGGCCCTTTGCGATTTAGGTGCCGTGTTAGTGTCATGCCCTTCCCGTCTGCAAGAAATTGAAACCGAGTCACTTCAAAGTGACTAACATTACCCTACGGATGGCCGATAGATCTCGTTAGGAGACCTTTAGGTGTCTTGGAGGATGTGCTGTGAAAATAGGCAAGCTTTACATCCCAAGAGATTTCATTGTCTTGGATATAGCTGAGGACACCCGGACCCAAATTATTTTAGGAAGACCGTTCCTTTGTACGGTACAGGGCCGTTATTGACGTCGAGACAAGGGCGTCGACTCTTGCGAGGGGGATGACGCTATCACATTCGGTTGCCCGTACTCTAGCCCACCCAATGATAGAGGACACCTGCTATTCGGTCGATATCATTGATGAGTCTATTTATGACTTCCGGTCGGGTTCTTTTATGAAGGACCCACTGGAAGCTCTCATGCTTTTTGATGAGTGTACATATAGCCCGTGAGGACGATGACGCTGCGTTGGATTTGCTTGTCGATGATTTAGATGAGCATAAGGGAGAGCAAGTGGAACAAATGATCAGCACTCTTTGCTCCATTGAGGTAAAGGTACCGGAACGTAAGCCTCTCCCATCTCATCTTAAATATGCTTTTCTTGACGATACTGAGAAAGATCCGGTCATTGTTAGTGCCAAGCTTAGTGATGATCAAACGACTTCTTTGTTAGTCAGTACTTAAGAAAAACAGAAAGCAATGGGCTATTCACTTTGGATGATATCACGGGATTAGTCCCGATATTTGTATGCACAGGATAGAGTGGAGGAGGATCACAAACCTTGCAGGCGGGGTCGGTCGGGTCAACCGAACCGAAAGATGCGAGGATGTTGTGATGGCCGAGGTAATGAAGTCTGCTGGATGCGGGTATTATCTATTCGGTAGGTAATTCTAGATGGGTAAGCCCGATGTAGTCCCGAAGAAAGGAGGGACAACTGTAGTTAAGAATGAGAAAAATGAATTAATACCTACCCGAGTAGTGACCGGGTTGGCGGATGTGCATAGATTACGAGATACCGAATGCCGCCACCAAGAAAGATCACTTTCCCCTTCCTTTTATTGATCAAATGGTAGAAAGGTTAGCTTCACATAAATTTTTCTCGCTATTTAGATGGGTATTCGTGGTTCTTTCGGATCCCTATCCACCCGACGATCGAGGCTAAGACTACATTTACTTGTCCTAAGGGCGTTTTTGCGTATCGCAATGCCTTTTGGTTTGTGCAATGCCCCCCCACCTTCCAAAGGTGTATGATGGGGATATTTTCGAGTATATTGAGTCTATCATGGAAGTTTTTATGGACGATTTCGGTGTATATGGAAGTGATTTTTCCGATTTGTCTGTCTAACCTTGAGAAAGTGTTGCAGTTTTGTATTGAGGTTAATCTTGTCTTTGAATCGGGAGAAGTGCCACTTTATGGTCAACGAGGGAGTTGTCTTAGGGCACTTGGTTTCGATAGGGGAATAGAAGTTGACAAAGCAAAGGTGGAAGTGATTCAAAGAATTACCACCTCCCGTTAATGTCAAGGGGTGAGGAGCTTCCTTGGTCACGCTGGCTTTTATCGCCGGTTCATCAAGGATTTCTCCAAAATTGCTAAACCACTTACACAACTGTTGCTTAAAGATGCCCCTTTTGTGTTTATCGACGCTTGTCTTTCTCGCTTTTAACAGTTAAAGCGAGGCCTTAGTCTCCGCGCCGATCATACTGACCTCCCAACCGGGACTTGCCGTTCGAGATCATGTGCGACGCGAGTGACTATGCACTAGGAGCGGTGCTAGGCCGAGGAGGAAAGACAAAGCCTTGAATGCTATTTACTATGCGAGCCGAACTCTGGATGAGGCTCAAGTGAAGTACACTACCACTGAGAAGGAGTTGTTAGCTGTAGTTTATGCCTTAGAGAAGTTTCGTACTTATTTAGTTGGGTCAGAAGTCACTGTTTTTACTGACCATGCAGCTTTGAGGCACCTCCTTGCTAAGAAGGAGGCTAAACCGCGGTTACTGAGATGGATACTCCTTCTTCAGGAGTTTGACCTGCAGATTAAGGATAAGAAAGGAGCTGAGAACGTTGTAGCTGATCACTTGTCGCGACTGATGCGACAAGAAGGGGAAGATTCTCTACCTATTGATGATTCTTTTCCTGACGATAGTTTAATTGCTCATTATATCGTCTATTGTTGACCAGGAACCTTGGTATGCGATATAGCTAACTTCGTTGTCGGTGGCAAGTCGCTCCCGACCTTTCTTCTCAGCAGAAGAAGCGTTTTCTCTATAACGCTAAGCAGTACTTCTGGGATGATCCTTACTTGTTTAAGGAATGTGCAGACGGTCTCTACAGACGGTGTATTCCACAGTGGGAGACCAAAATAGTCCTGGAAGGCTGTCACTCCTCTTCTTATGGTGGTCACCACGGTCCATCGCGCACCGTGGCTAAGGTACTTCAGTCTGGTTTTTACTGGCCTTCTTTGTTTGCTGACGCCAAATCTTTTGTTTCAGCTTGTGATGCATGCCAACGATCAGGGAACATTTCGAAGAGACATGAGATGCCACAAAACGGCATCCTAGAGGTCGAGGTTTTCGATGTCTGGGGCATTGATTTCCAAGGACCGTTCCCGTCCAGTAAAGGTAACAGGTACATTTTGGTAGCTGTAGACTATGTGTCGAAATGGGTTGAGGCAATTGCTTCACCTCATTGTGATGGTAAGACCGTGATAAAGATGTTCAAAAAGATCATATTCCCCCGTTTTGGTGTCCCTAGGGTCGTCATTAGTGATGGGGGGATGCATTTTAAGGAAAAGAAACTCACTTCCATACTGTCTAGAGTTGGTGTCCAACACCGGCGTGGTTTGGGGTATCATCCCCAAACTAGTGGCCAGGTAGAGGTCTTTAATCGTGAACTGAAAGAGATCTTGTCTAAAGTAGTTTCTAAATCACGGAAGGACTGGAGTCTTAAGCTAGATGACACATTATGGGCTTATAGAACTGCCTTTAAGACGCCAATTGGTGCATCACCTTATAGGTTAGTTTATGGGAAATCGTGTCACTTACCTGTTGAGTTGGAATGTAAGGCCTGGTGGGCAATTCGTGAGCTTAATTATGATCCTAAATTGTGTGGTCAGAATCGTCTTTTGCAGCTTGATGAATTAGAGGAGTTTAGGCTCAATGCCTATGACAGCTCACGCATTTACAAGGAAAAGACGAAGAGATGGCATGACAAAAGGATCCTACCTCGGGAGTTTCATGTGGGGCAGAAGGTGTTGCTGTTTAATGCCGGTTGAGACTGTTTCCTGGCAAGCTGAAGTCCAGGTGGAGTGGTCCATACACAGTGACAGCTGTTACCAAATTTGGATCCGTGGAGCTTGAAGATTCCGAGGGCCACAGATTCAAGGTGAATGGCCAATACGTGAAGCATTACCATGAGGCGAATGAAGCGGACAACCGCGTTGAAGTCTTGCGCTTCGACGAGCTCGATGCGCCAGTTACTTGATACCAGAAAGGTCGTGCGGGACCTATTAAACCAGCGCTCTCCGGGAGGCAGCCCGGACAGTTTTATTTATGCTTTTGTTGAACTATTTGTTTTAATTGTTTTTTTTGTTTCCCTTAGCTTACGTCGAACTTTAGACGCTACTTTATGAACAATTTTTGTGCCTTCCTTGCCTTTATGCGTCTTTTGCAGGTTGAAGTCACTCGATCGAAGGGTTTTGGTGTTCGATCGAGCACTTTCTGACGCGGCTGCTACTCGATCGAGGGGTGATGTCCTCGATCGACCAGATCCCTACCCGTGCTGACTCGATCGAGTGATGTTGTGCTCGATCGAGTCCACTCATGCTGTGAAACATTCGATCGAGCTATTCCAGGTGCTCGATCGAAGGGTACTGACCTCCAGCCGCCGTTTTGCGTCTACAAAGCCACTGTTTGACTTTCTTTGACCTCCCATGTTCATGGTCGGTTTGGGGAGGTCCCGCTATATGACGTTTTGTAAGTTTTCCAACTCTACTTCTCCTTTTCCTTTCAGTTTGCATTTCTTTCCCTATTTTTGGTACAATGAGGGCATTGTACGGTTTGGTTTGGGGAGGTATGCATCCATATCTGTGTCTGCATGTTTCTTGCATTTTTGCTTGCTCGTTTATTTATTTCCGCATGCATTGTTGTTTTAATCAATTCTAAAAATCATATAAAAATCCCAAAATTCAAAAATTTTCAAAATTTTCATGTTTAAATTAAGTCGGAACGTTTGAACATTGACGCTACATTGAATCCTTATTTTGAGCCTTGCATTTTCTTGACATTTAGCTGACGTGTTTATGTGCATAATCTACGAGTTTTTATTTCTCTCTTATCTGAACGAATAGACTTGATTCTTTGTGTCGGCAAGCTACAATACATTCTGAGGTTAGAGCTCATTAAACTGGTGACATTCATGACCAGTTTCATTTAGGATGTGAGTAGTACTCTCTTTAAGACATGTAACATCAATTTGCATAAGCATGAGTCTAGTCTTCTTAATACCTGTATGCATTCGGTCTGTGGATGGTGACACGTGTTAAGAGAGGCAGTTCCCCTTGTTTCATTCTACCCATGAGCCTCACATAGCCAAATTGCCTTTTTGTCCTATCAACTACTTTCTATAATATTTCCTACCCTAGCTAAGCTAGTAACGAGTAGTTCTTGGAATGTGTTATTGCAATATGGTTATTTCATCTGATTTCAGAAGTTGGCGGAAGAATTGAGGGGAAAGAAAAGAAAAAAATGTGTTGAATTGAAAAAAAAATGGAACGAAAAAAAAAGAAGAAAGAAAAAGTGCGAAAAGAAAAGAAAAAAAAAAAGAAAAATTCAAATGAAAGAAAAATATGAGAATTACACAATGTTTCACACTCCCATGCCTTATTTATATTTTATGGGGAGTTGACGATTTTTGGTATTTTGTGAAGTTTAGTGCATAGTTTTGCACCGTTTCATCTTGTTGTAATGAGTACGAAGTTGGGATGCAGTCTATTTTTGGATCCGTTGTTGCTAGCCTAGCTATTAACCCCACATATCCAAATTCATTTTTTGCCCCTTCCTACCCATTACCTCACTAACCCAAATGTAAGTCCTCGGCACGTGTCTTGGTCATTAGTATGGTTGGAATGCTTATGTACGGTTGTAGAGACTTTATTCATGTTAATTGCATGCATGTTCTTATAGGTCGAGTTAGGTGAGTGTCTTGCTTCTTCCTATCTTTCACGTATATACTCACCCTGTACCTGTTTTTGAGTGACGAGCGACCCGTGAGAGTCCGACATCTTTGAATCTTGCAAGGTCGACGGTTCAGTAAGCTTGAAATATTAATTTAACTCGGTTGCACTTTTCGGCTGCCACTTTGTCATTTTGTTGCATTAAATTGGTTCTGATGGATGATTTGTAGCTGATGCGTTGGTCCCGTTCTATTGTTCACCCTTAGTTGCATTCATATTTGCTTGGGGACAAGCAAAGGTTTGGTTTGGGGAGATTTGATGCGTGTCTTTTATATAAGGTTTTCACCTCATTTTTACACGCATTTCTGTGCTTTTTATGTAGCATCTGGCTACAAATACCCCCGAATGTTCTACTTTGGTCCGTTTATTGTAATTTGCAGGAATTGACCGAGGAGGAGCTAAATCGAGCCTTAATTGTCCCATTTGCATGCATTCATGGGAAATAAGGAGCCGGAGTTTAGGAATCTTACACTTGGAGGACGTATGAGCTGAGTCAAGGAAGGAATTCAAGTCCTGATGCGCTTATATAGCTCGATCGTGTGCCTTTGTGCTCGATCGAATGCTTTACATACTCAAAGCTGGCTCGTTCGACCAGTGAAGGAGTCGATCGAGGAGGTCCAGGTGAGCGTGACTCGATCGAGAGGTTGCCCTAGCTCGATCGAGTGTCTTGGAGTTCGATCGAGTAATCTCTCTGCTCGATCGAGAGAATTTCGTGTGTTTTTGGTTTATTTCCGCCTAATCTTTTATGGGCTTTGTAATCAGTCCATAGATTAGGTTTTAGATGTTTTTACAGTATAAGACTGAGGGGAGCATTTTCGTGACTCCCATCACTTTTACTACGTACATTTCTACTGTTACCTTTGACAGTTCTTCGGATCTTTGTTCACTACTTTGCTACTCGAATTCGGTATTATCAATCTATTTTATTCCTTAATCGTTTTTATTGCTTTAATCCCTTTTCTTTCTTTTCTTCTTACTTGTTCAATCAATTAGATCATTCACCATGTTTAGTTTGAATTGTTTGGTTATTGTAATTGTTAATCTGATAGTTATGGGTAGCTAATTCCCTATGCTAAGACTATAGGGGATCCATGGTTTGAAGGGAGAGTAATCGAATTACTGGATTAATGCTAGTATCGTCCATGTTGTTAAAATGCTACATATAATTGTAATTGTCTAATTGAGTCGACGCAATTAGACCCTTATTCTTGGTGGACCTTGACCTGGACCGAAAGGTTGGAAGGGGGAGACTAGTAGCGAGCAATAGAGTATTGCAGCGAGGACGAAAGTTAAACTGTTTACACTTTAGGGTGAATTAAGGACCGAAAGGTGACGTTCGCTACCCCTTAGACTATACTGCATTGACCTGGGACCTAGATTACTCGACCGGACGATTGTGGTGAACCGCTTGTCTTAGCTATTCCCTTTTATCTGTTAAACCCTCTTCCTTTATTTCTCTTTCTCTTTTCTTTACTCTTTTAGTTTAGAAATCACAATTATAAACCCCAAGTTTGGTTACTTAGACGAGCCTAGTTTTAGCAGTCAATTTCCTACCTCTCTGTGGATTCGACCCGACTTCCCTAGCTATATTAGTTAGTTGGCCGATTGGTTATTTTTGATCTGTGTGACAGTGTCAAATTTTGGCGCCGTTGTTCTGGGGAGGTGGTGCATATTTGTTGCTTTAATTAAGTTCGTCTCTCGTCTCAAGGAATTCATTCCTTGAGACTGATCTCATTTTCGCGAAGCTTTGATTAGTTTTGCAGGATAGCAGCCTATTTGCCAGGATGCCTACGATTACAGAGCATACAGAGCCATGTGGAAGATGCGGTGAAGAAGGACATGACCTTTACGAATGCACGGCAGGTGTAGAGCGTGCCCTTGCATATAAGAAGTTCAAGCAGGGAGTTCCTTTCTCCCAGTTATATGAGGAGATAAAGAGCGTTTCCACTCCTTCCACGCCAATATCACAAAATGGGCTCTCCTTCTTCAAGAGAAGCAATTGCGAACCGAAATCCATCATGTTGCAATCGGATCTTTTATATATCGGAGTTGAGAGAGCAAGTCGCGCAGCTTAACACTCGCGTGCACCAAGCCAAGACTCCTCCAAATTGCGATTCCGTCAGTGGGATGAATTTCCAAAGTGACCTTATTCACGAAGAAAACGAGGTGTTGACGGTGATGATGACTCGGATGACGATTTAGATGAGTTTCTCGGAAATGCTTGCTGCGTGTGCGGAACCACTCGATCGAGCAACACATCCACTCGATCGAGCGATTCTAACCACCCATCCACTCGATCGAGTGACAATGACGGTCGATCGAGAAGTGCGGGGCTCCAAGTTGGTCGATCGAGTGAATATCTTTGAAGAAGACACTCGATCGAGTGTCAAGATATGTCGATCGAATGAAATTGAGGAAGAAACGGTCGATCGACCGAAGGGTGTTCGATCCAAAGACCGTAAGTGGCGAGAATCCTAATTTAATATCTAATGCCGCCACCGTGTCATCTCATCTCCCTGCTGTGGAGACGTCACGAATTGATAAGGGGAAAGGAAAGGTTGCGGGACCACTCATCGCTACCAGGGTACCCTTCCCGAGCCGTCGAAGGACGCAAGGATCGAGCAACAAGATCGGTAAGTTCGTGGACATCGTGAAGAACCTTCGTAATGTCCCTTTTTCGAACTTGTCACTCAAGTTCCCACTTACGCTAAGTTTATGAAGGATATTGTGACGCGTAAGAGGAATTTGAGCGAATTTGAGACGATTTCATTTATGGAAGAGTCTAGTAACCTGTTGTTAAATAAGGCCCCTCCAAAAATGAAAGACCCGGGCAGCTTTTCTATTACCTGTGTCATAGGTGATTTGATTATTGATAAGGCCCTTTGCGATTTAGGTGCCGGTGTTAGTGTCATGCCCCTTCCTGTCACGCAAGAAATTGAAACTGAGTCACTTCAAAGTGACTAACATTACCCTACAGATGGCCGATAGATCTGTTAGGAGACCTTTAGGTGTCTTGGAGGATGTGCTGTGAAAATAGGCAAGCTTTACATCCCAAAGATTTCATTGTCTTGGATATAGGCGAGGACACCCGGACCCAAATTATTTTAGGAAGACTGTTCCTTTGTACGGTACTGGGGCCGTTATTGACGTCGACAAGGGCGTCGACTCTTGCGAGGGGATGACGCTATCACATTCGGTTTGCCCAAGATTTAGCCCACCCAATGATAGAGGACACTTGCTATTCGGTCGATATCATTGATGAGTCTATTTATGACTTATGGTCGGGTTCTTTTATGAAGGACCCACTGGAAGCTCTCATGCTTTTTGATGAGTGTACGAGATAGCCCGGAGGGACGATGACGCTGCGTTGGATTTGCTTGTCGATGATTTAGATGAGCATGAGGGAGAGCAAGTGGAACAAATGATCAGCACTCTTTGCTCCATTGAGGTAAAGGTACCAGAACGTAAGCCTCTCCCATCTCATCTTAAATATGTTTTCTTAGACGATACTGAGCAATATCCAGTCATTGTTAGTGCCAAGCTTAGTGATGATCACCGACTTCTTTGTTAGTCAGTACTTAAGAAAAACAGGAAAGCAATGGGCTATTCACTGGATGATATCACGGGGATTAGTCCCGATATTTGTATGCACAGGATAGAGTGGAGGAGGATCACAAACCTTGCAGCGTGGTCGGGTCGGTCGTCGAACCGAAAGATGCGGGATGTTGTGATGGCTGAGGTAATGAAGCTGCTGGATGCAGGTATTATCTATTCGGTAGGTAATTCTAGATGGGTAAGCCCAGTACAGGTAGTCCCGAAGAAAGGAGGGACAACTGTAGTTAAGAATGAGAAAAATGAATTAATACCTACCCGAGTAGTGACTGGTTGGCGGATGTGCATAGATTACAGACAACTGAATGCCGCCACCAAGAAAGATCACTTTCCCCTTCCTTTTATTGATCAAATGGTAGAAAGGTTAGCTTCACATAAATTTTTCTCGCTATTTAGATGGGTATTCGGGTTCTTTTCGGATCCCTATCCACCCAGACGATCAGGCCAAGACTACATTTACCTGTCCTAAGGGCGTTTTTGCGTATCGCAGAATGCCTTTTGGTTTGTGCAATGCCCCTGCCACCTTCCAAAGGTGTATGATGGGGATATTTTCAGAGTATATTGAGTCTATCATGGAAGTTTTTATGGACGATTTCAGTGTATATGGAAGTGATTTTTCTGACTGTCTGTCTAACCTTGAGAAAGTGTTGCGACCTTTGTATTGAGGTTAATCTTGTCTTTGAATCGGGAGAAGTGCCACTTTATGGTCAACGAGGGAGTTGTCTTAGGGCACTTGGTTTCTGATAGGGGAATAGAAGTTGACAAAGCAAAGGTGGAAGTGATTCAGCAATTACCACCTCCTGTTAATGTCAAGGGGGTGAGGAGCTTCCTTGGTCACGCTGGCTTTTATCGCCGGTTCATCAAGGATTTCTCCAAAATTGCTAAACCACTTACACAACTGTTGCTTAAAGATGCCCCTTTTGTGTTTACTGACGCTTGTCTTTCTGCTTTTAACAGGTTAAAGCAGGCCTTAGTCTCCGCGCCGATCATACAGCCTCCCAACTGGGACTTGCCGTTCGAGATCATGTGCGACGCGAGTGACTATGCACTAGGAGCGGTGCTAGGCCAGAGGAAAGACAAAGCCTTGAATGCTATTTACTATGCGAGCCGAACTCTGGATGAGGCTCAAGTGAAGTACACTACCACTGAGAAGGAGTTGTTAGCTGTAGTTTATGCCTTAGAGAAGTTTCGTACTTATTTAGTTGGGTCGAAAGTCACTTTGTTTTTCACCGACCATGCAGCTTTGAGGCACCTCCTTGCTAAGAAGGAGGCTAAACCGCGGCTACTGAGATGGATACTCCTTCTTCAGGAGTTTGACCTGCAGATTAAGGATAAGAAAGGGGCCGAGAACGTTGTAGCTGATCACTTGTCGCGACTGATGCGACAAGAAGGGGAAGATTCTCTACCTATTGATGATTCTTTTCCTGACGATACTTTAATTGCTGTTATATCGTCTATTGTTGACCAGGAACCTTGGTATGCGAGATATAGCTAACCGTTGTCGGTGGCAAGTCGCCGCCTGACCTTTCTTCTCAAAGAGAAGAAGCGTTTTCTCTATAACGCTAAGCGGTATACAGGATGATCCTTACTTGTTTAAGGAATGTGCAGACGGTCTCTACAGACGGTGTATTCCACAGTGGGAGACCAAAATAGTCCTGGAAGGCTGTCACTCCTCTTCTTATGGTGGTCACCACGGTCCATCGCGCACCGTGGCTAAGGTACTTCATCCTGTTTTTACTTGGCCTTCTTTGTTTCTTTGACGCCAAATCTTTTGTTTCAGCTTGTGATGCATGCCAACGATCAGGGAACATTTCGAAAAGACATGAGATGCCACAAAACGGCATCCTAGAGGTTGAGGTTTTCGATGTCCGGGGCATTGATTTCCAAGGACCGTTCCCGTCCAAGAAAGGTAACAGTACATTTTGGTAGTCAGTAGACTATGTGTCGAAATGGGTTGAGGCAATTGCTTCACCTCATTGTGATGGTAAGACCGTGATAAAGATGTTCAAAAAGATCATATTCCCCCGTTTTGGTGTCCCTAGGGTCGTCATTAGTGATGGGGGGATGCATTTTAAGGAAAAGAAACTCACTTCCATACTTTCAGAGTTGGTGTCCAACACCGGCGTGGTTTGGGGTATCATCCCCAAACTAGTGGCCAGGTAGAGGTCTTTAATCGTGAACTGAAAGAGATCTTGTCTAAAGTAGTTTCTAAATCACGGAAGGACTGGAGTCTTAAGCTAGATGACACATTATGGGCTTATAGAACTGCCTTTAAGACGCCAATTGGTGCATCACCTTATAGGTTAGTTTATGGGAAATCGTGTCACTTACCTGTTGAGTTGGAATGTAAGGCCTGGTGGGCAATTCGTGAGCTTAATTATGATCCTAAATTGTGTGGTCAGAATCGTCTTTTGCAGCTTGATGAATTAGAGGAGTTTAGGCTCAATGCCTATGACAGCTCACGCATTTACAAGGAAAAGACGAAGAGATGGCATGACAAAAGGATCCTACCTCGGGAGTTTCATGTGGGGCAGAAGGTGTTGCTGTTTAATGCCCGGTTGAGACTGTTTCTGGCAAGTCAAGTCCGGTGGAGTGGTCCATACACAAGTGATACCGTTACAAAATTTGGATCCGTGGAGCTTGAAGATTCCGAGGGCCACAGATTCAAGGTGAATGGCCAATACGTGAAGCATTACCATGAGGCGAATGAAGCGGACAACCGCGTTGAAGTCTTGCGCTTGACGAGCTCGATGCGCCGATTACTTGATACCGAGAAGGTCGTGCGGGACCTATTAAACCAGCGCTCTCCGGGAGGCAGCCCGGACAGTTTTATTTATGCTTTTGTTGAACTATTTGTTTTAATTGTTTTATTTGTTTCCCTTAGCTTACGTCGAACTTTAGACGCTACTTTATGAACAATTTTTGTGCCTTCCTTGCCTTTATCGTCTTTTGCGAGTTGAAGTCACTCGATCGAAGGGTTTTGGTGTTCGATCGAGCACTTTCTCGACGCTGGGTGCTACTCGATCGAGGGGTGATGTCCTCGATCGACCAGATCCCTACCCGTCTTGACTCGATCGAGTGATGTTGTGCTCGATCGAGTCCACTCATGTTTGTGAAACATTCGATCGAGCTATTCCGGTGCTCGATCGAAGGGTCTTGACCTCCAGCCGCCGTTTTGCGTCTACAAAGCCACTGTTTGACTTTCTTTGACCTCCCATGTTCATGGTCGGTTTGGGGAGGTCCCGCTATATGACGTTTTGTAAGTTTTCCAACTCTACTTCTCCTTTTCCTTTCAGTTTGCATTTCTTTCCCTATTTTTGGTACAATGAGGGCATTGTACGGTTTGGTTTGGGGAGGTATGCATCCATATCTGTGTCTGCATGTTTCTTGCATTTTTGCTTGCTCGTTTATTTATTTCCGCATGCATTGTTGTTTTAATCAATTCTAAAAATCATATAAAAATCCCAAAATTCAAAAATTTTCAAAATTTTCATGTTTAAATTAAGTCGGAACGTTTGAACATTGACGCTACATTGAATCCTTATTTTGAGCCTTGCATTTTCTTGACATTTAGCTGACGTGTTTATGTGCATAATCTACGAGTTTTTATTTCTCTCTTATCTGAACGAATAGACTTGATTCTTTGTGTCGGCAAGCTACAATACATTCTCGAGGTTAGAGCTCATTAAACGGTGACATTCATGACCCGTTTCATTTAGGATGTGAGTAGTACTCTCTTTAAGACATGTAACATCAATTTGCATAAGCATGAGTCTAGTCTTCTTAATACCTGTATGCATTCGGTCTGTGGATGGTGACACGTGTTAAGAGAGGCAGTTCCCCTTGTTTCATTCTACCCATGAGCCTCACATAGCCAAATTGCCTTTTTGTCCTATCAACTACTTTCTATAATATTTCCTACCCTAGCTAAGCTAGTAACGAGTAGTTCTTGGAATGTGTTATTGCAATATGGTTATTTCATCTGATTTCAGAAGTTGGCGGAAGAATTGAGGGGAAAGAAAAGAAAAAAATGTGTTGAATTGAAAAAAAAATGGAACGAAAAAAAAAGAAGAAAGAAAAAGTGAGAAAAGAAAAAAAAAGAAAAATTCAAATGAAAGAAAAATATGAGAATTACACAATGTTTCACACTCCCATGCCTTATTTATATTTTATGGGGAGTTGACGATTTTTGGTATTTTGTGAAGTTTAGTGCATAGTTTTGCACCGTTTCATCTTGTTGTAATGAGTACGAAGTTGGGATGCAGTCTATTTTTGGATCCGTTGTTGCTAGCCTAGCTATTAACCCCACATATCCAAATTCATTTTTTGCCCCTTCCTACCCATTACCTCACTAACCCAAATGTAAGTCCTCGGCACGTGTCTTGGTCATTAGTATGGTTGGAATGCTTATGTACGGTTGTAGAGACTTTATTCATGTTAATTGCATGCATGTTCTTATAGGTCGAGTTAGGTGAGTGTCTTGCTTCTTCCTATCTTTCACGTATATACTCACCCCACACTGTTTTTGAGTGACGAGCGACCCGTGAGAGTCCGACATCTTTGAATCTTGCAAGGTCGACGGTTCGATAAGCTTGAAATATTAATTTAACTCGGTTGCACTTTTCGGCCGCCACTTTGTCATTTTGTTGCATTAAATTGGTTCGATGGATGATTTGTAGCCGATGCGTTGGTCCCGTTCTATTGTTCACCCTTAGTTGCATTCATATTTGCTTGGGGACAAGCAAAGGTTTGGTTTGGGGAGATTTGATGCGTGTCTTTTATATAAGGTTTTCACCTCATTTTTACACGCATTTCTGTGCTTTTTATGTAGCATCGGCTACAAATACCCCGAATGTTCTACTTTGGTCCGTTTATTGTAATTTGCAGGAATTGACCGAGGAGGAGCTAAATCGAGCCTTAATTGTCCCATTTGCATGCATTCATGGGAAATAAGGAGCCGGAGTTTAGGAATCTTACACTTGGAGGACGTATGAGCTGAGTCAAGGAAGGAATTCAAGTCCTGATGCGCTTATATAGCTCGATCGTGTGCCTTTGTGCTCGATCGAATGCTTTACATACTCAAAGCTGCTCGATCGACCAGCTGAAGGAGTCGATCGAGGAGGTCCAGTGAGCAGTACTCGATCGAGAGGTTGCCCTAGCTCGATCGAGTGTCTTGGAGTTCGATCGAGTAATCTCTCTGCTCGATCGAGAGAATTTCGTGTGTTTTTGGTTTATTTCCGCCTAATCTTTTATGGCCTTTGTAATCAGTCCATAGATTAGGTTTTAGATGTTTTTACGAGATAAGACTCGAGGGGAGCATTTTCGTGACTCCCATCACTTTTACTACGTACATTTCTCTCATTACCTTTGACAGTTCTTCGGGTCTTTGTTCACTACTTTGCTACTCGAATTCGGTATTATCAATCTATTTTATTCCTTAATCGTTTTTATTGCTTTAATCCCTTTTCTTTCTTTTCTTCTTACTTGTTCAATCAATTAGATCATTCACCATGTTTAGTTTGAATTGTTTGGTTATTGTAATTGTTAATCTGATAGTTATGGGTAGCTAATTCCCTATGCTAAGACTATAGGGGATCCATGGTTTGAAGGGAGAGTAATCGAATTACTGGATTAATGCTAGTATCGTCCATGTTGTTAAAATGCTACATATAATTGTAATTGTCTAATTGAGTCGACGCAATTAGACCCTTATTCTTGGTGGACCTTGACCTGGACCGAAAGGTTGGAAGGGGGAGACTAGTAGCGAACAATAGAGTATTGCAGCGAGGACGAAAGTTAAACTGTTTACACTTTAGGGTGAATTAAGGACCGAAAGGTGACGTTCGCTACCCCTTAGACTATACTGCATTGACCTGGGACCTAGATTACTCGACCGGACGATTGTGGTGAACCGCTTGTCTTAGCTATTCCCTTTTATCTGTTAAACCCTCTTCCTTTATTTCTCTTTCTCTTTTCTTTACTCTTTTAGTTTAGAAATCACAATTATAAACCCCAAGTTTGGTTACTTAGACGAGCCTAGTTTTAGCAGTCAATTTCCTACCTCTCTGTGGATTCGACCCGACTTCCCTAGCTATATTAGTTAGTTGGCCAGTTGGTTATTTTTGACAGGTACGCGACAGCCGTGTCATTTAAAACCTCTTTTTACGGATTTCCAGTAGACAGACGTCGAGAAAAGACGCAGCAACTGCTCCGCCTCTTCGAAGGAGCGCAGTACCTGCTGCGCCTCTTCGTGAGGCTGCCGCAGTTCCTGCTTCTTTTCTTCTTCCTCCGTTCTCTGTAATTCGTTTGTTTGATTTGTTTTATTTGTTTTCGTCAATTCTTTGATACAATAGCATAGTAACCTCAAATGTATATTAGTTATCATCTTTAATATGTTTAATTCGTCATTAAATCCGACTTAAATCCCAAGTAATCTCATATTTGCGGGTTTTCATCATTAAATTCAATCCGGGTTGTAGAAATTCGATTTGTTCATATTGAGTTTCTGTAATTCGATCCTTTGATAAATTTTCATCTGTCTATTGTCATATTCGTCATTAATTTGTCGTTAATTTATCATGTTTAGTTTATTTCATTCACCCATGTCACTAATCAATCATTCTTTCATGTAATTAATCCGTCTTAATTCCGTCTTATCCGTGTTTTATTGTTTTATGACCCTTAATCACATGTAAATAATCCACTAATCACTTTCATCTGAGTAAATAATTTAATCAATCATTAAATTTACCAACGAGTATTAACGACACGCAATTCCGGCTTCACGGCCCGAATTCGGTCGAGAACGACGCAAAGAATCGCTTTGCGCCTATTCCAAGAGACGCAGCTCTGCTGCGCCTGTTCCGAGTTGAATTATGTCCCTGAACTCCGTTTTTGCCTTGACTTAGTTATTTAGCTTACGTATAATTAACTATTATTCGTATTATCACTTTCTGATTTGTTCGTTATTTCTTTTATTTATTCTTTTATTCTTTTTTTTTCTCAAATTATCCGTTTTAAAGGTATTTTCGACATAAATCGCCTAATCCGATGTAATTATTGTAATCTTCATTATTGTAATTTTCTTTTATTGCATTTATCATATTTCTTGTATCATTTATATGCTTTCACATGTAATTGAGCATTAAATCTTACTTTGACATTAATTGTATGTTAAACTACGTGTTTATCGACTTAGCCTAATTCTCACATGTTAGGATTAAAACTTGGATGTTGCATTGCATGCATATAGCCGACGATATAAGTGATGTCCCTAATCATTAGTAGAGGCCGCTATCGAGGCGGGCGGGATTAGGTGTTCGATCAAAAGAGCTTCCTAATACGTACCCTCACCCCTTACTCCAGATCTCCGTGAGCACCCGTGTTCATTGGCATCCACGAGAGTCATTCTAGACATAGAATGCTAAGGGTAACGATTGCTTAGTGTTCATGTCTTTACTTTGTGTCTAGACATGACACGAGGTATTCGAACGGTTCCAATTTCCCATAAAAATTGGTGGCGACTCCAACAAAAATGCAAACACTTGTTCTCTTCCTCCCAAGCGCCCCCGTGGGCCCCCCGCTGTCCACACTCAGACTCAGACTCAGATCCTTCTTTACTTTCCTCCTTGAACATAGGGCCTTCTCCAGTTGTGATCTTGAGAATGCGGCCTTGGCGATCGGTCCACTTGCGGTCTTCCTCCCGCCTACAGGTGGCTTTCTCCTGGTCGATGATCGGAGATCAAGGCGGTTGGATCAAACCGATTGTCCTTCGGGCGATGTTGATGATGTCCTCATAGTCGAGGCGTTTGATGTTATCTTCCCAAAGAGTAGTGTGACACTTGTCCGAGGCATGGTGATGGTTTGGACTCGGTTGATGCGGCTTCGATGTTGTCGGGGATAAAGTAGCAGTCCTGGAAGACTTCCACTCCCGGGTATCTAGCCTTTGCCACAGAGTCATAGATCGGCTCTGGAAAGCCGTGGTAGAGTTCAGACTCTCCCTCGGGGACAAAGTATCCGTTGAGAGTCAGGTGGTATGGACGGAGGATGACTCCGTGCTTCTTGCGTCTTCGGACTAGGAGGTTCATCTCCTGGATGTCTTCGTAAGTAGGTTCGTACCCCGACCCAAAGGGAATGTTGGGGACCTTAGCCTGTTTCAAGGGAGTCAAAGGGTCCTTTAGTGGATTGAGCGGCAAACCCGGGAAATAACCCTGACGCATCATGATACGGTTGATCGTGAGGTTGGTGAACGGGTCACCATCGAGGTTGCCGATTCATCGATTCTGGCGTTCTGACTGAAACCCCACATTTCATTGTCGTCCTCCTCAATGGCTTGGGAGGCTACCCCTCTTCTCATAACTGCTTTGATTGGGGAAGCGGGGATCGTGATTGTTTTCCCGTTGAAGGGGACCCTGATCTTTTGGTGGAGCGTTGAGGTGACCGCTTTGACGGCGTGAATCCAGGGACGTCCCAGGAGCATGTTGAAGGACGCGTCGATGTCGACCACTTGAAAACTGGTTTGTCTTTCTAATGGCCCGGTTGCGACGGTCAAAGTGACTAGCCCAGCGACCTTGCGACGAGTGCCGTCGTAGGCGCATACTCCTTGATTTGTTGGGATTAAATCGATTCCTTGATACCCACTGTGGGCGCTTTTGAGAGGAATGACATTCACGGCGAGCCGTCATCCATGAGGACCATCGGTATATTTTTCTGGAGGCATTGTACGGTGATATACAGGGCCAGGTTATGATTGGCTCCAAACAGAGGGATATCCTCGTCGGAGAAGACGACCGGGTTACTCAGATCAGGGGCGTCTCTCGTCATGTGTGCCACTATTTCTTCTGGGGAAGAGGTGGAGGGCACGGTTAATTTCCCCAAGGCCTACAGCAAGGCCTGTCGGTGCTCAAAAGATGTTGCGATCAGCTGCCAAATTGAGATCTCGGCTTTTGCTTTTTGGAGCTGTTTCAAGATTGAGTTCTTGGGAGCCTTTGGTTGAGTGTCCACCTCTGCGACGATTTGGTCATTCGTTGTTGGAACGACCGTTGGGTTGCTCGGCTTTTGATAGGGGTGTCCGGACCGGGTGAGATGTCCGACTTCCTTCGTCCGCTTTTCCTTCCTTGGGATGACATAGACATCCTCAACATCATCCCGCCATATGCCATTAATTTCAGGGTCTCGAGGATACCTTGGAGGGGTATTCCTCGGTGGGTAGTTCTTGTGCGGGATATTTTTGTCAGGGCGATTTTTGTGAGGGTAGTTATTTTGAGGGTAATTCTCGTGAAGGTGGTTATTTTGAAGGTGATTTTCGTGGGGTCTATGCCAGAATGGTCGCGGGAGCAATCCATCCTGGGGTGGGTAGTTTTGAATGCTTGGGGAATTCTACCTCGGACGTGGTGCCGGGGGATTGAAGATGAGTCGTCGGTAGGCGTCGTCGAGTCGGGTGATTCTTTCAGAAAGCCTGGCAATGGCCTCCTCAACTTGCTGAAATATAGTGAGCATAGTGGCAGCACTGAACACAAACACTCCATCTGAAGGATCCTTTTCCAGAACATTCACCTCGTCGTCAATTGGCAAGATGAGATGAGAGCAGTCTAGGGTCGGCTCATCGTCAGAGATGGCGTGAATTCCCAGAGGATTCGTCTTGTTGTTTGGCTTAGTTGGTGGGGGTATAGGCAAATATCCCTTCTCCATCATGTCTTGAATGAGGTGCTTGAGTTTGAAACAATTTTCGGTATCATGCCCTTTCTCTCGATGATACTTTGGCGTGGCGCGCCGGGTTCCAAAATCGGGATTTCTTGGCGTCGGCCGGGTCCGGTGGGCCCGATTGGTTGTAGCTTCCTTGGTCCATGAGCCTTTTCAAGGCACTTGCATAAGTTGACCCTATGTTGGTGAACACTCTCTGGGGGCGTTCAATTTTCTTGGCAGATGGTTCGACGAGGTTAACCTCATCAATCTTGTTTGTCTGACCGTAAGGGCGAGATTCGGTTGAGGTGGATCCTTGATAACTCCTGCCAGTGGTCTTTGCTAAGACACCATTTCGGAGGTCGTCCTCAATACGTGTCCCCAGAATCTGCAGATCTTGAAAAGTTTTGATATTTTGATACCTCAGTAGGTTGGCATAAACCGGGCGGAGGTTGTTGACAAATTTTTCCACCAGAGTTGATTCACTCGGCCATCGACCAACCGAGTACTCACCCTCCTCCAACGGGTTAGGAACTCAGTGAATCCTTCCTTGTCGTTTTGGGTTAACACCTCGAGAGTACGGGTGTTGTCCTGGATTTCGACGTTGTCGGTATACTGTTTGGCAAACTCAACTGCGATCTCATCCCAAGTGGTAAGGTTTTTCGGGTCCAAGGAGTAGTACCATTGGCGAGGAATCGGCTCCAGAGAGGATGGGAAAATCCTGGTAAAAAGCTCATGTTTAACCCCCTTAATGGCCATGTAGTCTTTGAAAGCACGGATGTGGTTGAGTGGGTCCTCCACTCCCTTGAACTTAGGCACATCAGTCAGGGTGAAGTTGTCAGGTAACTGGTCCCCAACAGGTTCGAACCTTCGGTTATTTTCACGGTGGATGTTGTTACCCCGGGCTAGGAGTTGTTCTTCCAAGAGTTTCAGCCTCTTTTCAGTCTCAGTCAGAGGTGGGGTATTATGTTCCCCAATTTCCTTGTTCTCCAGGGCGTCGATACGGGTCTCGACGTGATCCAGGGTGACCTTAAGAGCGGTAAGCATGCTGGCTAGCTGATCAGTTGCGACATCTTTTTTGTTATCATTGTTGTTGTTGGACGAAGCTGAATACGGGGCCATGGCTCTGAGGCGGAAAAACGGCTCACATTACAACTCAATCCGACACGGTTCCAAGACTAAACGTAAACAACGCAGAGGACGAGACAAAGACAGACTCAACAAGACGAGGCGACCGTGTGTGGTCCCTCGGTGCTGACTCGATTGATGACGTGACGGTGTTTGACTGAACCTTTGACACGAGTCCAATCATGACGGCGTGACGCCATTGGACGGGTCTCGTGGTGAGACGACTCATAAGTAAAGACCCATAAGTACGTTTGCTTTGACTCGATAGACACGAGGCGGAATTGGAATGGTGGACTGAAGTTTTCGAAAATAGAAATTTTCAAAAAGATTCATTTGTCGCTTTAGTGGGCGGCTTCCGAAGATAGAAATCTCCGCAAGTCGATCAGTTGAAAAAGGTTGTCTTAAGTTTATTTGCAAAAGACGGTTTGAGTTTGAGTCGGCTCGGAAAACAGTGTATTGTTTCCCAAGACGGTTTTGAAATTTAAAATTGTATGTTTTGAAAATCGAGTTTGAAATGTTTGAAGAGGTCTCGGGGACGGTGCATGGTCCTCGGGATCCCGAAAGTGTCTCGAGAAAAGGGTGTGTGCTTTTCTCGGGTTTTGAAAGAGCCATTGTCGGCGCGAAACGGGTTAAAATCCGTGTGTAGACGCGGCGATTATAACGGCGTAAAAAGGAGATTTTGAAATGGTTGTACAAAACCGGGTTTGAAAATCGTCATTACGACGGCCTAGAAAGGCGTGTTGAAATGGTTATACAAAACCGAGTTTGAAAATCGTCATTACGACGGCCTAGAAAGGCGTGTTGAAATGGTTATACAACACCGAGTTTGAAAATCGTCATTACGACGGCCTAGAAAGGCGTGCATCGGTCGGCGAAAGACCGAGGTTTGAAATGGCCATTATAACGGCGCAAAAAAGGTGTTTTGAAAGTTTGAAATGACACGGAAGGACTTATGATCAAGTAGCACATAAGCACTCACAGTTTCGTTATATTATGCATCATGCTGACACGGGTTTTGGCTTAAAAGGGTGGGTTACATACCAAGCAATCAAACCCCGATTTGCGAGAGGGATACCAATCCAAACAAAATGTGTAAGGAGGGTGCCCTAGCTTCGTGCTCGAAAGTGATGAAAGCTCTTTGACGAAACAGAAATGTGTAACGTCAATGGTATGCTTGACTCAATCAGGATTCGAAACACGGGGATGAGAAAACTCACGCCGAGGGGACGAGCCAATTAGTCGAAAAGGGTTAGGTTGTGGGCCCGGACAAGGAACCCGACCGTGACCGTAATATCAATTAATGCATTCCAACCAAGACCTCGTTCGAGTCTCACCATCTAGGGATCACAAAGACGTAAGTGTCCTCGTTTTCCCCAGCGGAGTCGCCAATCTGTGGTCATGGGCCATGTCTCAGTCTGCGGATTCGGGCCGCCTACCGGTCCGTAGTCGCAGGCCACCTGCAAGTCCAGTCGATCTATGGGCATGCAGCGGTCTTTTGAAAGCCACGCTCGGCGGCGTAAAGATGCCTTCGACCGGATCGATTTAGATCGGTCGGTTTAAATCTCGGTAAGGGTCTCGAAACGATTAGAGATGTTCGGAGTCGCCACCAAGCATTTGTGGGATGCCTGAACCCGTTCGAATTCCACTTTATACCTCGGTCAAATCGAAGCACAAAGCGGCGTTTTGACATAGGTACTAAAGATAAGGAATCGTCCCTCTTTAGCATCCTATCTCTAGAATGACTCTCGTACGCCCGGATAAGGTCGTCCACTATCCAAAGTTTCTGAGTAAGAGGTGAAGGTACGTATTGGGAAGCCCTTTAATCAGACACCCAATCCCGCACGCGTTTAGCGGCCTCTACTGATCGATCTTGGTTGGTTGAATGCAAAAGTTGATAAAACGGTTTAAATGCATGAATGCACATCCAATAATTTAAACCTAACATGTGAGAGCTTTCTAAGTCGGTTGATTTAATCCAAGTATCAAGTATAAGATGTCGAGTTGGATTAATGATTGATTTGCATGCAAGACGGAAATTAAACATCCATTTACCGTATTAGGTTTAGGGTGCATAACATGATCCATTTGTCTTAGTAAGGCATTTTGCAAATATGGTTTTGAATAATCGAAAAGTCATCTGATCCGTCCTATATCCAGGTTAATCGGAGTCGGGATCGTCCTAGACTAATGCTGGAAGGGATCAGGCCCTGTATCAGACAGCTACATGAGGCGCGAGCCAGCTGGCGATACAAAGGGCTTCCCTCTGGTTTTGAAAATGAGAAATGGAGAGCCTGTTTAGGCGCGGGTTAGCCCATGGTTTATGTGTCGTGTTCTGACCTTTTAGAAAACGTTGTAAAACGTGTTGAAAATGGGTATTCGAACCCGGTTTGATTTGAAGGGGTCGTTTAGACCGCATTTGTTGATTTGAAGAACTAGACTCGAATAATCATCATTATTTGATAATATTCGGCGTCGAGTTCGATTTGACAAACTTGACATGAATAGTTTTGAAAATGATGATGGACTAATTGTTTTAAGTCCATTTGAATGTAATTAGTCGGTACTCATCATCGTGCCCGGGTTAAAATCCGGCATGGTATGTAGAACCAAGGATGACTTTGTGTTGGTGACTAATATGTCGGTTTGAAAATGTAAAGAAATGAAATAAAAGGCTTTAAAATACCTTCTAAATGTCGTTAACCAAATATTATCACCGAAACACGGATTTAACCGTCATGGTATGAGGAACCAAGGGTGAAAAATGTTTTATGGTTAAAACATGTGAAATATGATGAAAAGGGTTCGAAAATACTTGAAATGGTGAAAACCGATTACAAATATGAAAAATGGATTAATGGAAATGACGAGAACAAACACGGTTGATTTATGGTCTGAATACCCCATTTAGGCGCGAGCTAGTTGGCGACCTAAGGGGCTTCTGCCTCAAACCAAAAATCAGTTTTGACTCGTTTATTCCATGTTTTGGTTCATGTTATGCATGTTTTAGCATGTTAGAGTCATGAAGCAAATGAAAACATAATAAACGAGGATTTTTACACCCTCATACTTACATGTTTGGTTATGGCGAGTGACCAACGTAAGTGTAATAACTCGTTTGATCGGAAAAAACTCGGTTTAAAACAGTTTTGGTAAGTAAAAGAGTGTTTTAAAAGTTTAGTGATGGTTTAGTGGTCAAAGTGGTCGGACAAGTGATTTAATGCACGATGACGGTACCAAACAATGTGTAAGGCTTGTATTTACGATCGGTAGGTCGTAAACACGCGTCGGGTCATGACTTAAGAAGTCGAGTCGAGAATTTTAAGGGAGAAAAGAGGGGGCAGACACTCGCGTAAGTCTCAAATGGGTGGCATTTGAGGGGTATTTATAGGAGAATGAGTGGTTGTGTGAGTTTTGAGCGACGTGGCCACCTGGGCTGCTCAAAGAGGCGCGAGCCACGTTGCGGCACTTCGAGTTATGTTGTCACTATCACAACAAACGCAATCATGATTTGTTCTATCCTAGGTTTTGTAGTCACATGTTTGGTACTTGACCAACATGAATCCGGGAAAACTTAGCATAGAAGGCTTGAAGATATTTTGTTTTTGTGGTTGACTCGGTTTGACTCGTTGTTGGAGTCGGGATTTGAATTTTCGAGTCGGTTTTTGGTCCGGTGTCGGTTTTGACTCTAGTTAGTGTCATTGCGACCCCGTCGTCGTGCATTAAACACTCCAGATATTTTTGAAATGTTGTGAAATGTTTTGTTTTCGAAATCGTTTAAAGTTTTCCGACGTAAAGTTGTACACAAACTGTCGATCAAACGCTGCGATCCCAAAACATGTTGTAGTCCGATAATCATCGGGTGTTTGTTGGAGTCTCAGCAGATACTGGGTATCTACAGATGGACCTTTTTTGGGAGAAATGAACCTCATTCGGTGAGGAAGATTAAGGTAGAGATTTTGGGCGCTTTCTTGAATGTTAATGGTAATGAGAATTGGGGAATCAATATCCCCTACCACTTTGCGGTCCATTTGACCAAACAATTCAATCCCAAAAATAGTTGTATTGTGTTGGGGGGTTTGGTTACTAAGATTGCACACCACTTATGTAGGTTTAACCAAGAAAATACCAATTTGAGACCATTGCTTGAGTCTAGGGAAAAGGGAGTTGGGCTTGATTATGAATATTTTTTTTCTTGTAATTGGTTTAGGGATGCTCACCTTAATATGATTTGGAAAATAGGTCGACAAGACTCCATTAGTCTACCCGACGAAAAGAAAGAAATTAAGGCTTTGGTTCACACTAAACCTCATCGTGGAAGTGACCCCTTTACTAGACCTACCTACCATTTGGACCTAAGAGGTGAGACCCATACCACCGTTGAGAGGCGTGCGGGAGGTCAACCCTCTCAAGCACGTCATTCTACCTCTAGTGTTCAATCACCTTCTAGCATAGAGATGATGGAAATGATGAGAGAATTGAACTTAGGTGTTAATGCAATTCGTGATGACCAACGACTTGCTTTGCATCCAATTTATGATCATTTTGCTAGACAAGGAGTGATCCAACCCGAGGGGCCACACCCTTCATTTTATACTTATCCTCCGGGTGGATTTCCTCCTTCTTCCCCTATTCCCCCTCCCCCTCCTAACAATGATGCAGGTACATTTACTACGTATGCACCCGGCCCGGATTTTTGTAGTTCGGATTATGGTGTTGAGGCATTACAAGGAGGATATGGTGAATATGGTGGCTATGGTGGATGTGGTGGGTATAGTAGCTATGGTGATGGTCTTGGTAGTGGCCAAAATATTGGTGAGTATGTCACTCCTCTTCAAGAGGATGATTCAAGTGGAAGTGGCCAACAAGGTGAATCAAGTGGTAGTGGTAAGAAGAAGAAAGGGAGGAAGGGGTTCAACTTTTGGCCCTTTTCTTAGATGATTGATGAATAAGTCCCCCGAATCGGGGGAGGGGGGGGGCGCTAGCAAGTTGAGTAAGTTTTTAATTGCTTTGCATTTTAGTTTAGGTCTTGCAACCCATTAAACATAACCTCTAGTCCTTCTTGTTTTGTGCTTTGAGCCATTTTTATGGTTTGATTGGGTAATTTAAATTGTTGGCACATTGAGGACAATGTGATGTTTAGCTTGGGGGGAGATTGCATTTGCATATAGTTTAGTTTGCATCTAGTGTAGAAAATTTGAAAATTTTTGAGAGAAATTTTTTCTTTATGCTTGCTTGTAGCCTACTTTCCTCTTTGCTTATCCTAATAATGGCTTGTTGCTAATGATTTATTCTTTCATGATGGGATATTAGCTACATGGGGACGTCTTGACATAGTAGGTGGGAGATGAAGAATGAACGGAATAGGTTTGATCTTAACTATTGGCAAGCTAAAAAATTGGTAAGGTAGAACCTCTTTAGACCGATGCATCCATATCCGGTCTCTCTTAGGTGAGTGTAGGTGTCTCCTTATGATGTGTGTTTCATCAAAATGCACAAGTATGGTTCTCATGTCGTCTCTTTATAAGCATGCATTCATTTGTTATAGCATTTTGGAGCCATTCACATGAATATTATTGCCTTTTTGACCCCTTCACAAACATTTTTCCCTAGCTACATTATAACTTGCCTACTCTTGTCGAGCTAGTAGCTTTGTTTGTTTTTGTTTGGGTGCTCAATTGGGATTTGTTTAAAAATTGTGGAATTCATGTGAGCTTGGTCTTAATGCTCAAGAAAGGAAAAAAAAAAAGAAAAAAAATGAAAAATTAAAGATTTGAAATGAAAGAAAAATATGAGAATGAAAAGATGAAGAAATGAAAAAAAAAAGGAGAAAAGAAATGGAAAAGCATGAAAAAAAAAAGAAATATGCATTGAATTGAGAAAAAGAGAAGAAGGAGAATATGTGAGAAATTCTCATGCATTATTCATATTATTTTGGAGAATTTTCTTATGATTTGAATTGCAAATTGGGTTAGAATTGGGATTGAGCATCCTTGCATTTTGGTAGTTGCTAGCTTGATTTAGCTCCACATTACCATAACTCTTTTGTTCCCCTTTCTTACCCATGTTTATTTGCCTTCTTCCTACCCATTTGGCTTCTTTATCATGCTTACATTTGATTGTCTTTGCTTACTAGTGTAGATACCTCATTCCTACACCTCCCGCAAACCACCCGGTGATGATTGGGCCGCATGTTTGGTACGCGGAACGATTTGTGACAGTTTGTAAGTTTATCGTCAAGTGATTACTCAAACACTGATGTCTACCTATTAGTTATCATCTACGCGCCGATACGGTCGTTTTGACAGTAATTAGAGTACATTTGGAGTCCGGACCTAAAACCGTCTTCATTTTCTGATAACCATTAAATCCCGAGTCAGAATGTTCTGGAATGTTCCGGATATTTCTATTCCATATTTTACAATCTTTTAGTCTTTGGTAAAGTATTTCCCGTAATATTCACACAAAATATTAAGAAAAATAAGATTATCCCGTTATTCCATAAATTAAACACGGAAATCTTTCTTCCGCAGGAGGAAACCACCTGGGAACAGACGAAGCAGCTGCTGCGCCTCTTGCAAGAGACGCATGTATCTTTTCATATCTTTTCGAGATTCACTTCCAAAGTTTCTCCGAAAACCCTATTCCTTCACGTGATTAGTATAAATAAGAGCCTTCGCTCCTCATATCTCTCACGCGAGTGTCCGCCCTTCTCTTCTCCCTTTGCATTCTAGACCACGTTCTTACTTTTTGGCGTCTACGTGCTTGAACATTCGACCACGTAAGCTCGGATCCTTCTGAGTACCAGCCTCGTTTGCATGACCGACCAATTTGACCAACTCCACCATAATCAACTTAACTAATCTTAATCGATTTCCTCTTACGAGGGCACTTTCGTTACATTCGAATCGAGCATCACTAATCATAAACTTAGTTCATCTCGTTTCGTCAAACATGTAAGTCTGAGGGTGTAAATCCCTATTTTATTATCGTTATTTACTTTTTGTATCATTAATGTAAGATTTATGTCGAAAGTTCTTCTTAAAACCGATTTATAAAACCATGTTTAAACCCCTTTTTACGGATTATCAGAAGACAGACGTCGAGAAAGGACGCAGTAACTGCTACGCCTCTTCGAAGGGACGCAGCATCTGCTGCGCCTCTTCGTGAGGCTACCACAGTCCCTGCTTCCTTTCTTCTTCCTTCGTCCTCTGTCAATTCGTTGTTTTTTGCTTGTTTTCGTTTGTTCTTCAATTTCTTGACATAATAGCATAATAATTTCACATGTACATTGTTCATCATCATTAATACATATAATTCATCATTAATTCTCGACTTAAATCCCTTATAATCCAATATTTGCGGGTTTTCGTCATTAACATCAATCCGGGTTGTAGAGATTCGATTCATCCATATTGAGCCTCTGGAATTCGATCTTTGGTATATTTCCGTCTGTCTATTGTCGTATCCGTCATTAATTCGTTATATTTCCCCTATTTAGTTAACCGATGTCACTAATCAATCTTTCATTCATGTAATTAATTCGTTTGCTTTCGTTTCATCCATGTTTTATCGTTTTTATGACTCATTCGCATGTAATTAACCTATTAATCACTTTCATCCGAGTCGAATATCATAATCAATCATTAAATTCACCCACGAATATTAACGATTTGCGATTCGGCTTCACGACCAGAACTCACCCTCACTGGAAACAGACGCATTGTGAAAGAATCGCTGCGCCGTTCTAGGTTAAGCTTTGTCTCTGAACTTCCGTTCTGCTTTGACCTAGTTTAATTAGTTTACGTATTTAATTAACTATTACTCGTATTATCGCCTAATTCCTGTTCGTTAATTCGTTTGTTTATTCTTTCTCAAATTATCCGTTTTGAAAGTATTTTCGACATAAATCATTGAATCCTATGTAATCATTGTAATTTTCATTATTGTATTTATTATATTTCTTTTATTGTACCATTTGTATGCCTTCACATGAAATTGGACTTAAATTCCTACTTTGACATTCATTGTTTGCTAATTAATTTTTCACCGACTTAGTTAATTTCTCACATGTTAGGATTAAAACTTGGATGTTGCATTGCATGCATATAATCGACGATATATCGAGTACGAATAATTTCCCTAATCATTAGTAGAGGCCGCTATCGAGGCGGGCGGGATTAGGTGTTCGATCAAAAGCGCTTCCTAATACGTACCCTCACCCCTTACTCCAGATCTCTGTGAACATCCGTATTCATTGGCATCCACGAGAGTCATTCTAGCCATAGAATGTTAAGGGTAACGAGTTCTTAGTGTTCATGTCACTACTTTGTGTCTTGACATGGCACGAGGTATTCAAACGGTTTCCAATTTTCCACAATAAATTGGTGGCGACTCCACAAATACAAACGCGTGTTCTCCTCCCAAGCGCCCCCGTGGGCCCGCGTCCACAGTTTGGCGACTCCGCTGGGGATAATACACTTACGTGTAGCCAAGGGTGAAACTTGAACAAAGTTAGGGAATAGTTTGTACAAGACAATTATCGGTTTTCATAAGTCGGTCTTCCTAGACCATTTCATTCGGCCTTCCTAGGCCCAACCCAACCCATTCGACCAATCGTGCCGTCTAAACGGTCCTAATTCTTATTTGGGCCTAAGGATGGATAGCGATTGACGTCATCCATACCATGGTACTTACTCTTGTTTGTATCAAGGACTTTCACTAATTGAGGAAATGGACTAGGAATCAGCCTTACTCTTGTTTGGTACGAGCCTCTCCACAGACTTCGGGTTTGATTGTTCGATATGGCAACCCACCCTTTAAACCAAAACCTTTTAAATGCACTCATCATCCCGTTATAATGCTTGTATAAATGTTTGTACCTTACGTGATCACCATTTCTAAACGAAACCATGACGATTTTTGTAAAATCAAAATCCTTTTAAAGTATAAATTTCGAAAAGGCCAACAATTAGCGCAAAACCGAGTCAAAACTCTGTCCATTTGTCGAGTCAAATTTCGGGCCCAAGCCCATTTCAAAACCTCACTTCGAGTCCACTCCTACAATTACACTAAAGTTGACTAGGACCAACATTTTTCAAATCTTGTCATTTCTTCAAAAAACTCACTGACACAAGTGGCACACACCCACTTAACGAGTCAAAACATTTCTTTCTTAGTAACTCCAAGATAGTAATGATCGAATCCTAACCGCGCTAGCTCAACTCCAAGTTACTCAAGACCAAGTGTATGATCGCCTTGACACCATCGAGGGCCGGATCTATACCGTAGAAACGAGGTTGCCTCCTCGGGAAAGTGAAGTCGTTGATGACTTCGTGAATGACTTCAGGGACGAAAACCCTCCCATGGGTATGATCAACGAGAAACGACTCCAATACTTAGAGGAGCAATTGATGTATCTTAAAGGGGATGACATTTATAGGGAGAATAATCGCAAGTATAAGGCCGTGAGTTCCAAGTTACCAACCAACTTCAACATGACGGATATCCCTAAATTCAAGAGGCACGAAAACCCTTTGAACCACATTCGTGCTTTCAAGGACTACATGTCTATCAAAGGAATCAAACCCGAGATGTTCTTAAGGATCTTTCCTTCATCTCTTGACACCATCCCAAAGCAATGGTTCTACTCTCTAAAACACAAGAAAATCGCTACTTGGGAAGATGCCGCGATTGAGTTTGCAAAGCAATATGCGGATAATGCTGAGATCCAAGTTATCATGCGCACTTTAGAGGTTCTTACCCAAAATGACAAAGAAGGTTTCACCGACTTCCTAAGTAGGTGGAGGAAGACTAGTACCCAACTAGTTGAATGCCCGGATGAGGCTACCCTCGTGGAGAAATTCGTGGACAACCTAAAGCCCATCTATGCAAATTATTTGAGGTACCAAAACATCAAAACTTTCAAGGACTTAACCGTACTAGGAACGAGGATCGAAGATGACATCCGTAAAAGGGCTCTTGTCCAAAACGGTAGGTCGAGGATATCAAGGCTCAACAAGTCGTTCTTACGGCTCCACTAGTAAGACCGACGAAGTTAACCTCCTCGAGCCATCCAAGAAGAGTACCCCACCAAGGAAATTTACAAATCTTGGGGACACTTACTCCAATGCTCTAAAAAGGTTAATGAAACAAGGCAAACTCCAACCCATAGGCCCTACACCCGAACCGGAAAAGAAATCCAAGTTCTGGGATGAGAACTCATACTGCGAATTTCATAGGGGTAAGGGACATGACACAGAAAAATGCTACAAATTGAAGAATGTGCTTCAAGACATGATTGAGGATGGTCGACTACCAATACCGCCGGGAGGTAAGCCCAACAACACTCAGAATCCTCTTGGAATTCTAGTGATCACAAGTGAAGAATCTACCTTAGATTGTTCACACCTCATTTCTCCAATCGAAGACGAGGTTCACGCGATCGAGAATGAAGGGTTCTACTCAACCATCTCCCCTACCATTACCGATTTCATCGCATGGGCAAGGAGTATGGATAGGCAAGTTTCAGAATTGAAAAATGTGGTGACAACTTTACATGACCTCAATGCAACACCTAAAGAACATGCGCCACTAATCTTCTCCCAAAATGCTACTATGCAAGAAATAGTTGCCGTGGTTGATAAAGTAGTCGACCAAATTACACAATTAGAGGACGAGATCATGAGAATGAAGGGACTAGCTACAGTCAATGGAGTATGGGCCGATGATGATGAAGACGAGTATCTCATTGAACACTCCCTAGTCAAGGAAATAGTCTAAAATAGTGAAGACCAAGATGTGGACCACCTAACTCGTTCGGGGCGTCTATATCAAAGCACTACTCAAAATGGTCCAACCAACGTTATCACACCAAATGATAACGAAGATGACTCTACTAATCATTTGCTCAAGCAATTACAGAAGACAAAGGCTGATCTTTCAGTCTGGCAATTAGTAGCAAGCTCATTCCCACATCGCCAAGCTTTACTGCAAGCTTTGGCCAAACTAAATGTAGCACATAACTCCATGCCCGATGATGTAGTCAACTTGGTCTTCCAAGAATCACCGAAGCTAAGTAATCCTATTACTTTCTCAGATGAAGATTTGCCACCCTTCGGCGCTAGTCACAACTTGGCTCTTTACATCACTGTCATTTGCTTAAAGAAGAACGTGCCAATGACCTTGGTAGATGATGGCTCCGAGGTCAACATCATACCCTTGAAAACGTCATACAAACTAGGAATGAAAGAGTCGGATTGGACACCCATCAATCAAGGTGTTCGCGCATATGATGGTACAAGACGAAAGGTAGTAGGACTCGTTAACCTAACCATAGCCACAGGGCCAATTGAGCGAAAGGTTAACTTCCAAACAGTGGACATAGAAGCTTCCTTCAACATACTCCTGGGAAGACCTTGGATTCACGCTTCCAAAGCGGTAACATCCACCCTTCACCAAAAGATCAAAATCCCACTAAATGGCAAAGTGGTGACGATCACTTCGTCGCCCATTAAGGCAATAATCGAAAAGAAGTCAAATAATCAAGTCCTTGCGGATCCAGTACATGAACTTGGGGGCTTTCAAAGCATAAGTGTCATAGAAAGCGAGTTGGCACCCCTATACTACGATCCCTACTCCAACTTGGTGGTCAACCACATACTCAAATCCCAGGGATACTTCCCTGGAATGCCTTTGAACCCTGTCCGAAGAAACACCGTCGCACCCTACAAGGAAGCCAACTCAAAAAGGATACCACATGGCCTAGGATACAAACCCACTAAAGAGGAAGTTCTCGAGATGCTCGCTCAAATTCAAAGCCGTAAGCATGTAGAAGTCCAAATGCGACCATATCTCCCTACCCTAAATGGATACTTCGTTAGGGAAGGAAGTCAAGAACTCTTTCACGGATTTCCCAAACCTTGGCACTACCTCGGAAGGAAGCTAGCCGGAATCGAGATCTTTCACGATTGCTACTTCATTCCTCCAGAAACGGTTCCTACCGTCAAAGCTCGTCAAGCACCTTGCTTAGACGAACAAGTTGTTAGTCTACTATTCGGAGAATATCGATTTGTTAAAGCCGCGCAGGATGAGATCATTACTATGATACTTCAAGATAACCACTTCAATCCTACCGCGTTAATCACAGAAACAAACGCGAACCAGCAGAAAGGATGGAGAAAATCAATCAAGTGGAGCAACAATCAAGGAAGACTCTTCAAGCTTACCACTGGAGAAGGAGAGATGTTCAAGGGAGAACCATAAGACGATGAATTCGAGTCAGAGTCGGAGTCTAGAGAAGTCACTAAGGAGTCTCCTCCTGTCGTCATCCCCACTCCCTTTGTTTCTCCTAGCTTAGCGTCAAATAGTAACAGTAGTTCGGGAAATGTCCCAACAACTGTCCCTTTACCGCCGCTGACCACAGATCAGATGGCTTCTTTGTTTCAACTTTTCTCAAACTTTAATATGAATAAATCAGGTTCTGCTTACTCTTTGTGTTATCTTGAATGCAATTCTGTTTACGATGATACTGAGGATGACCCAGACCCAGACTCAATTGAGATACCTCCCTACATAGCCAAGGAAATACTACAAGAAGGGGAAGGGGGACCAGTAATAGAGAACACCGAACCCATTAATATAGGAACCGAACTAGAACCCCAAGAACTTAGGATATGGACTACCTTGAGCTCTGCCGAAAGGGCCAGTTTCATAGACCTCCTACATGAGTTCAAAGACGTTTTCGCTTGGTCCTACAAAGACATGCCATGGATCGACAGGGATATCGCCGAACATAAAATCCCAATTAAGCCAGGTTTCAAGCCCGTGAAACAGAAGCTTCGTCGAATGAGGACAGAATGGGCTCTCAAAATTAAGAAAGAAGTCTATAAACAATTCAAAGCCGGATTCATCAAAGTTTCCGAGTACTCTGACTGGGTAGCCAACATAGTATCCGTACCCAAAAAGGATGGGAGAATCCGTGTTTGTGTTGATTTTAGGGACTTAAACAAAGCAAGTCATAAAGACGACTTTCCTCTACCACATATCGACATATTGGTGGACAATACCGTAGATCACGCGTTACTATCCTTCATGGATGGGTACGCGGGTTATAACCAAATCAAGATGGCCATAGAAGACATGCATAAGACCGCCTTTGTCACTCAATGGGGAACCTATTGCTATACGGTCATTCCATTTAGGTTAATCAACGCCGGAGCTACATATCAACGCACCGCAACTACACTCCTACATGACATGATGCACAAAGAAGTTGAGGTATACGTAGACGACATGATTGTCAAGTCCAAGGATAGATAAGGGCATATTGCGAACCTTCGCAAATTCTTCTCAAGGCTACGAAAGTATAACATGAGGCTTAATCCTCAGAAATCCGCATTCGGAGTAACATCTGGCAAACTCCTGGGATACGTCGTCAGCCAACGAGGTATAGAAATAGACCCTTCCAAGATCAAAGCTCTGATCGAAATGCCACAACCTCAAACGGAAAAAGAAGTCAGAGGATTCCTGGGAAAAGTGCAATATATAAGTCGATTCATATCGAAACTCACCATGATCTGTGAACCTATCTTCAAAAAGCTCAAGAAAACAGACCACACCATGTGGGATGATGACTGTCAGAAGGCATTCGACCGAATCAAGGAGATATTAGCTAAACCACCAATGCTCATGCCACCTCAACGAGATCAACCTCTTGGTTTATATCTCACAAGAATGGCAAAAAATGGACCATGGGCGCCATGCTAGCTCAAACCGTATGCAAGGAAGAAAGGGCTATCTACTACCTTAGTAAGAAGTTCTTGGAGTACGAGTGCAAATACTCACAACTCGAAAAGACATGCCTCGCTCTTGTGTGGGCGACGAAGAAGCTACGTCATTACATGCTTAGCTACTCCGTCAAAATATACTCTAAAATGGATCCAGTCAAATACCTCTTCGAGAAACCCGTCCTCAACGGACGACTAGCAAGATGGACTTTGATGCTCTCAGAGTTCGATCTCAAATACGTGCCCCTGAAGGTTATAAAAGGGCGCACCGTTGCCGAATTCTTTGCAGAAAACCCCATCAATGATGCACAAACAATAGATACTTGGTCATTTCTAGACGAGGATATACTCCAAACCGATGTAGATTCCTGGGACCTTTACTTCGACGGAGCATCAAACTTAAGAGGATATGGAATAGGAGTGTTGCTCATTTCTCCTGAAGGCGAGCATAAACCGATCTCTGTCAAACTCGACTTTGAGGTGACAAATAACGCTGCAGAATACGAAGCTTGTCTCATTGGGCTACAAGCAGCAGTGAGTTTAGGCATTAAAAACCTCCGAGTGCATGGGGATTCGTCCCTAATCATCAATCAAGTTATGGGATCTTGGAAAATCCGAAGCGAAAGCCTAGCACCTTATCAAGCCATAATAGACCAAGTTGCTCAATTCTTTGATCACGTGACCTATCTACACCTACCTCGGGAAGAAAATCAATTTGCAGATGCTCTTGCAAAACTTGCATCTTTGATTAATATGCCAGATGACATGGTGGAAATGCCTTTATGCATCGAACGATGATCAGAGCCAGCTTATGTCCACCAAATCACTGATGAAGAGGAAGTCACAGAGGAACCTTGGTTCCAAGCAATCCTAAATTTCAAGCTCAACGGTACCTATCCACCGGATATGGATAAAAGGGGGCAACGTGCTATACGCCTACTAGCTTCCCAATACGTTCTCATGCAAGGAGAGCTATACAAAAGAACACCTCTTGGTGTAGTCTTACGTTGCCTTGATCATTCACAGGCGCGGAGAGTGATGGAAGAAGTCCATGATGGAGAATACGGTCGTCACATGAGTGGGCCCATGATGGCAAAGAAAATCACACGTTTGGGGTATTATTGGACCACAATGGAATCCGATTGCATCAAATACGTAAGACATTGCCACAACTGCCAAATCTTCAGGAATGTACAACATGTCCCTCCTTCATTACTCTATACGATGATATCTCCTTGGCCATTTTCTGCCTGGGGAATTGATATAATCGGGAAGATAACTCCCAGCCGGAACAGGGAGGTCACTGTTTCATCCTCGTGGCAATTAACTATTTCACCAAATGGGTAGAAGCGGCTTCCTACACTAGTCTCACGGCTAAAAACGTGGCAAAGTTCATACAAAACAACATCATCTGTCGATACAGTTGCCCACATGAGATCATTAGTGATAATGGATCGCATTTCCAAGCCGAGACTGAGCAATTGCTAGCTAAGTACAAAATTAGGCATCACCACTCTTCGCCATATAGACCACAGACTAATGGCGCGGTAGAGGCGGCAAACAAGAGCGTTGTCACAATTCTCAAGAAAATGATTGACAACTATCGAGATTGGCCAAGCAAAATACCCTTTGCTTTGTGGGGATATCGCACATCTGTAAGGACGCCCACTGGGGCCACCTCTTTCTATTTGACCTATGGCATGGAAGCTGTATAGCCAGTCGAGTTAGAAATACCATCATTGCGTATCTTACTCGAAAGTCAAATCCCGGAGGCCGATTGGAAGAGGGATAGATATGAAGAACTCATCCTCCTGGACGAACGTAGGCTACGCGCATTACATAATGTCCAAACATATCAAGCACGTATCAAACGAGCCTTCAACAAAAGGGTCAAGCCAAGGAACATCAAGGAAGGAGACTTAGTACTCAAGTCGGTTAGAGCTCTTTTACCTGTCGATCCACGGGGAAAATTCAAACCTAATTGGGCTGGGCCATTTCTAGTCAAGTCCATACTTCCAGGGGGTGCGGTTAGAATCCCAGACCTAGATGGGAATGAATTTGCCAACCCGACAAACCTTGACCAACTAAAGCGGTATTATGCTTAGAATAGGAACAAAAAAACGCGCCTCGCGTAACCTCATGTGTCGTTCTTGTGGCACTAAAATAAACGGCTCCTAACCAAGCTGCAATAAGCTAATGTCACTCTTCTCTTGCATTTTGACAATTTGTCATCCTCATATCATCAAATAAACTAGAATTGCGTCTTAAGAGTAAGTAAAAAGCTCATGCTTATCTTCTAAGTTCATTACAGGCTCTTGCTTAGAACAATTATTCTTTTGCATTTACTCGAACTACGCGCAAGGGTTTGATTTCATTTTTTTAATGTATACGTAGGCAATCCTTCACAGGATACAACCCATTAATTTAAAAATGTAAATAGAAGGACATTTGCAGTTGCATTTGGAATTCGATAAGAATAATAAATAGAAAGTCACAACGGTTTCATAACCAATTAACCTCTTTTATTTCATTCAATAATAATAATAATACGTTACATAATAATAATAATAATAGTAAAATAATAAAGAAAATAGGCTAGGATTCTAAAAACCCCACCTTCTTATTACATTAATAATAATAATAATAATAATAAATAATAAAAATTAGGGCTATTCCTCCATTTTCCCTTTGCCCTTGTCATTTTTGTCATATTTCTTGTCACGACCTCTAGCCGGACGCTCTTGCGCCACTTCGGACCTAATCACCAACGGTCTTTCTCGAGGCCTAGCCTTCCCATTCTTGCCAATCACTTTGTCCACGACAGGAGAGGTCTTCGGTTTCTTCGAAGGATGAACAATTCGAAACCCGACTTCTTCCTCTCTCTCAGTCAGATGCTTCTCTTTCTCCTTTTCCACCTCGCGCACCTTGTAGTCAACGGGCTCGCGTTTCCTCAATCTCTCACGCTCCTCCGGAGTAGTAGCTTTCCTCCACCGCAGATAGGAGTCCGACACCCATAAAGCACTAACAGAAGAGTTCAAGAACCACACGTTTCTTTGAGCCCATTTAATGGCCCACTCCCTTCGATTCTCAGTAGTAAAGCGCCACGGCAGTCTGCGACAGTGTCAAGCTTCGGGATTGTCTGCTTTAGTCCAACTTGTCTCATCAGCCTCTCCGGGAAGATGCATACCATGAATTCCAAGGCAGGAATGCGCACAGATCGGGTAGGATCCAAGGAAGATACTCCAATGACAGATTTGAGATGCCACCATGGTACAACCCACCTAATCAAAGGGCCATCATCACTCTTCAATTTGTTTTCCCAGTAATTGCACACTCGAGAGAAGTCCACCATATAAAGCCTGGTCCTCATTGCAATTGAGCGAGCATGATAAGAAGGAACATGAATTGGGGCTCGATCAATCGAAGGCGCTCCATAAGCCAGACCTACCAAAAGCGGGTATTAAAACGAAAAAAAAAACGAAAAAAAAAAACAAAAAAAAAGAAAGAAGAAAAAAAAAAGTGTTCTTTTACCTGCAAAATAACGGGACTTCCCGAATAAGGTAGGTCACGATTGGCTTTTCTGTTATCCAAACCTAATAGGATCTCTCCTAAACATAAACAGGCTGGGATCCTGCGCAGTTCCATTTGCTCAGCTAGGCCCAGGAGACGGGGATCACCTCTCAAATCCTCATCAACATGCCCTTGAAGGACATATACATGTAACAAGCAAAATCCGAATGCCCTTCGCCTAGCAACATAAGAGATGGTGGGGTCGGCCTTGTTAATGAATCGGTCAATAAAGTCCAACATTCGAACTCCTTTCGAGGTCACTAGACGGTCCACCTCAATTCTTGTCAACCCAAGCAAGTCCCTAAACTTGTTCTTATACCCTTGTGAAGTAGAAGGAATAGCAGGCAAGTGTTCTGGGTCCCACCCACCAATCGCAGCGATCTCTTCAGGAAATGGGAAAATGTCACCTCCAGGGAAAGCAAAGACGTGATAATTCGGGTCCCAATAATCAAGACAAGCATCTAGGAATGGTTTGACCACCTTGATAAGCTTCAAACTCAACAATGATCCAAGATTATAAGCACATATGTCGTGTTTTTCCATGTTGGAAAACTCGTTGGTCCACTCTTTTAGGCGAATCTCTAAAGTATTCATGATGAAGGATTGTTTTGAGAATTTTATGTAATAAGACGAAGGAAGAGACGGAAGAATTGTGTGAATAAAACCTCTATCGACGTCTCTATTTATACTAAAATTTGTTTCCTAAAATCCGCCAGGACGGATACACCTGGGAACAGGCAAGACTGACCGCGCCTCTTCAAAGGGACGCAGCTCCTGCTGCGCCTCTTCCTCAGCAACGTTTCTGTGATTTTCCGCGTTGGATCTTTCCTAAATTCCTTGACGAATAATTTCCTATTCATACGGGTTATTATTTTGGTAAATACGTCAAAGTTACCATATTTCGTGTTTCCTAATTTCGCGGATGCGCATTTCGAGACGATATCGACATTTTCATCATTTTAGCACACTCGTACACTTCCTTTTTACATTTTCTTTTCAAGGAATCATTCCACTCTCCATTTCCAACTTATAGATTTCTATTTTTTCATTTTTTTGAGGGTAACCCTCCCTACCGTCCGGTCATTTCCGGCAATTTTTTTGCATTTTTGCATTTTTGGGTCATTGTTTTGCGCTAATTTAGGCCATACATCAACAAATACATGCTCTACGTGATTTCTATGTAAATTTCGGCAGCATAACGGCGTAAACCGTCATCTACCAAACCTGTTCAAAGCTAAACTGCAAGTACAAACAAAACAACCCAGCAGCAAAGACACTCAGGCCATCGTATATACAACCAAAAAAGGGATATGTACAACAAACTGGGGGCTCGAGCCCCAAGCAAAATTCAAAATGTCCAAAATGTAGGTCCTAAAATGTACAAATGTGTAAGATACAGCCAACAGCAAACAACAAAACAAAACTACTGTCGGTCGCCACTTAACTCCACAACTCTCGCCTCGAGAGCAGCAACCTCGGCGTCGCGGACATCGAGCTCCCTCACCAAATGAGCCGTCTCCTCCCGAGACTAGGCCAGCTCTCGCTCCAGCTCGCGCTCCCTCTGCAAACAACACAATTGGCTCATGTCAATCTGATGTGACCATAATTAGCGCATATTTAGCCCCCGAATTAGCCTTGTTCCCATGCTTTTTAGTGCATATTTGGGTCATTTATTGTCTTTAGTTCTTTGTTTTGCATATTCTTTGAGATTTTGATCCCTTGGTAGGAAAGGAGTGCAAATATTGCATTTTCATGGCAAAACGAGACTAAATTGATCGAATTCAATGACCAAGCATCAAGGAGAGACAAGATTAGAAGGCCTTTGTACATATTATAGTAGATGAGCAATGTTAAGAAAGGATCCTTGAGTCCCCGAGGAAATCCCCAAGGAATTTATGAAGAAAAGGGAAGAAAAGAAGAAGAAATGTTGCTGAGGCACAATCTGTGCGGATTGTCTACAATCCGGCCGTCCTCCACATGCACAATCCGTGCGGTTTCATCCCAAGACGCTCGGGTTTGCAGCCACCAGAATCCGCCCGGATTCACCTGAAGCCGCCCGTGTTCCACCGCCAGAATCCGCCCGTCCCGACTCCAAAACGCACGGATTCCTGTACAGCGCAATTTCGTCTTCTCCAAGCTACAAAGAAAGAAGCCCTTCCTTCGAAAAATACCGGCTCCTCCCTGCTCAATCTAAAAAGTGTAATTACTAGTTTAGCCCTTAGTTAACCTTAATGCATCCCCCTAATTTCCACTATAAATACCCCATTAGTCTAATTAGAAGAGCATGTTCTTCTTATCAATAATTAGAGTAGTTAATATCAATCAAATCTCTCTTTAGTATTGTAATCAACAATTAATCAAGTTCTAATACAAGTTTTATTTCCTTAATCTCTCTTTTGTTCATCCTTTATTTTGGGTAATTGAAGATTATTTGGGTTATTATTGGGAGATTGACAACCTCTTAATCAAGCATCAAGTACTTCTTTTATCTTTGCTTTATTATTGGAATCATTAGTAGGTATAATTCTCTTAATCCTTTTTTAATTATTGTTAATTACTTTCATTTATTCATCATGTTTCCTTTTGTAGGTATGATTGACAACCTTGCTAGCATGATCAACATGATAATGAGTGACTAGTCTCTTAGCTAGGTGATACGTGCATTTTATATAGTCTTTTTAGTCTATTCTTGCACGCATCTTTATGCTATTTTAGTAGTTATTTGCTACGAATATGCCCCGAATTGCATACTTTGGAAGTTCTTGTATTAATTGCAGGAATGAGCTTAGAGATACGGAATCAAGCCTAAAACATGTCCCTACGCATGCATTTAGGAGATGAGTTGAGTCAGAGCTTGGAAAGTGCTATTTTGAGATGCGCATTGGAGTAAGGAAGTTAGGCGAGCCAAGCGAGTGCTTCAATTTGCTAGTTCCTGCTTGTAAGAGCCATATCTCGAGTTCTACAACATATTTTAAGGTTATTCTAGTTGGAGGTGAAAGCTTATCCTCTTAGCTTTCCAACGCCACCAACCACGCCCTATTTGTCCAAGTAACAAAGGAATGGCAGCCGTTTGAAGTTCAGTGCGCGAAGCAGGAATTACGCGCTGAGAAGTGCTCGATCGAGAACTATTTCTATTCGATCGAGAGTTTGATTTGCTCGATCGAGAGCTACTTCTTCTCGATCGAGTGATTAAAGGGAAATAAGTCTTCGATCGAGAGGAATTGTTCTCGATCGAGAGGAATGCTAAGGAATATCACTCGATCGAGAGCCTTAAGTGCTCGATCGAGCAACAATCCTTGACGGGCTTGGGCTTTTTAGCTTTATTTTCTGCAATTAGGTTAATAAATCCTATTTTCTTATAAATAGGAAGCTTAGGTCGTCATTTAAGGATTCTCTCGGGGACTACTCCCTCTTCACCTCTCTAATTACCTTTTCTTCTGGTCCACTTTATATCATTTACTTTTGTTCTTTCATTTCCTGGATCATTTATTTCAAAAATCCTTTCTTCCCTTTTCTCTCTTTAATTTAATTTAATGTTTATTATTTGTTCTTTCTTTATTTCTTGTTCTCCCTTAACTATGCATAGCTAATTCCCCTGGTATGGTAGGATTAGGGAAGCCGTGGTAGCGATGTTTTAATTGACTTATATAGATTAGTCTTGCGATAGGAATTGTATTAGGCAATTTAATTGTTATCCGGTCGAATGAATGCATGCAGGAGACCATAAATTTAGTTAACCCCGACCTAGATCGAAAGATTGGAAGGGAAGGCTTGCTTAATTATAATAGGGTATTGCAGTGAGGGCGAAAGTTAAGCTGTTTACGCTCTAGGGCGGTTTAAGGACCGAAAGGTGACGACCATAGCTCTTCTTATCAATAGTCTAATCGCATTAGTATTCCCGATAGTATAAGATCTGATAGCTGCCACGGTAGACCGACTCCTAGCATACTTCCTTTCTCTTATTTTTAATTTCCTTTATTCCCTTCTCTTGCCTTTAGTTTCAGTAGTTTAGTTAGTTCACAATCAATTCAAAACCCCCATTTCTGTGACACCCTGATAGACCGAATTAAGCAGATAGATAGCAACTTAGCCTCCCAGTGGAGATCGACCCTACTTACCGCTGACTTCTGTTAGTAGTACATAGGTATTTTATTTTTGGTACGAAACGACAGTATCAAAATTTGGCGCCGTTGCCGGGAAGGCGACGCTTTTTTTTATCTGTTTTATTTTTGTTTGTCTTTTCGCCTCAAGGGAAGACTAAGTACCTTGAGGCCGTTTTAATCTTTTTCCTTTAGTGTTGTTTTGATAGGCCTTACAGGTACTACCTAGACAGTTCTAGGTGAAAGACCGTCAAAGGGAAGGCTTGAGTACCTTTGACCCATCACCAATGTCCTATTATATGGAACAAATGGTGATTTCTTTATGGAGATGTGGTGTCTTTGGGGCATAATGCAGTTCTTTGTTTGGCAGAGAATGACGAAGTTTACGCGTTCAGGTAGCGTAGTCAAGTTAGTCAAGCAGCTGTAGTTGTGCCGCCACATCCACCCTATCAATGGCCACCGCAACAAGATCCTCCCGATATACAAGAAGAGGAAATTGCGGAGCTGAAATCTTTATTGGAGACAATTGCATCTCAGATGCAAGCTCAGCAAGATTATGATAGACAATTCTACTCGCGAGTTGATGAGCTCAAGTCTGTAGTTGCTCAGTTAGCAGCCGATATGCAAGAAGAAGAGGTATACCTTGCTGAGGGCGGTTTTTCCCCTGAGGAAACCGTATTGCCCAATGCTGAAGATGACCTCTATGACTCCGACGACGAGTTTTTATCGTATTTCCAGAGTTTACGCGAAGATTTCAGCCCCACCCAGGAATTATCACTCGATCGAGTGACTTATATTAGTCGATCGAGTGATTTGCCAGGAGAAATTGGTCGATCGAGTGATATCACTGCTCGATCGAGTGGAATTCAGGAGGAAATTGGTCGATCGAGTGACTATTTTGCTCGATCGACTGAGTTGGCCATTGGGAGCTATGATTCGTCATGTGGGTTTAATTTAGATGACGATTTTGACGATGATAACGGTTACGGTGAATCCCCTTTATTCAAGGCTGAGTTAGATGCACTTGAGGCTGAGATTTACGGGATGAATTCCACTGAGGGCGATGAAGAAACAGCTGAGTCGGTACCCACTCCTAGCACGGATGAGGTAATACATTCCTTTGTCAATGATTCCGTTGTTGAGAGAGACCAACCTGAGGTAGTAAACGGAAGTTTTATTATTGTTCGTTTTAATAGTATATTGCCTCGTTTGACTCGCGCTATTTCTTTTAAAGTTCTACCTCCTCTCATGTGGTCGATTAATTTAAAGATTTTTCACCGTCCTTATCATTTCAAGTTCGTTAATCTGAGACGATACCCTATTTTATTGACAACTGCTCCCGCGCTCCTTCATTTTGTGGATAAATTTAGGAGCGCTCATAGGAAATTTGTACGACTTAAAAAGTTAAACATTTTTATTTCCTATTTCTGTAATCCACTTTTGTGCTACTTACTGTTTTGTGTAGCACATGCGCAGATGTACGATCTAATGCTGCGCACTTTGAGCTGTTTTGATTGTGATTAATTATAGAGGCTCGAAGAAAAGAAGGTCGAGCTGGGACCTGACGGAAGCTAGCGCTACCCGGAAGGCAACCCGGCAATTTTATTCTGCATTTTATTTCATTTAAGTTGTAATAAATGGTTCTTATACCATAGACGGTCTCAGTTAAGCTTGTTTTTGTTAGTTTGCGGGCTGTTTTTCATTGCGTTTTGCAGGTACTAGCTGAGAATCACTCGATCGAGTAGCTTTTCTACTCGATCGAGCAATTTTGCCGGCAACTCCCTTCGATCGAGCAACCCTTCCTCTCGATCGACCACCTGCAAGATGAGGAACTACTCGATCGACTGCTATTTTACTCGATCGAGCAGTTTTAGACGCCCATGTTACTCGATCAGCTACTATCCCTCTTGATCGAGTGTTATTGACTTGGATTAGCTTCTTGAGACGGTTTTCCGGGCCTTTAGCAACCTCCCATTTCATGGTCGGTTTGGGGAGGTCCCTTATTTCGCGTATCTTGTGAGTTTTCCGTATTTACTCTCTTTCTCCTTCAGTTTGCATTTCCTTTCCATGTTTTGGTACAATGGGGGCATTGTACGGTTTGGTTTGGGGAGGTTATGCATCCATATCTGTGTCTGCATATTGTTTTTATTTGCATTTCTGTTATCACGTTTAATTTTCTGTTTGCATTGTTATTTATTTCACAAAAATTTAAAATTCCATAAAAATTCAAAAAATTGTTCAAAAAAATTTCACGTTTATTTTTGCATATAGGTTGAGTCGGAACGGTAGATTTCAATGATGAAATTGCACTGCGATTGTCTTTTTGCTTAAGCCTTGCATTGAACTGTTATCTTTTAGCTCTGTCTTATTGCATATCTACGAGTTAATGTTTAATTTAGCTGAACGAATAGACTTGACTTGAAATTTTGGCAACCTACTTATAATTTCTAAGGAATTAGAGCCGTATAAACTGGTGTCATTTGTGACCAGTTTCATGTAGGAATGTGAGTAGTTACTCCTTGCATAGCATGTTCATCAATTTGCACATATATGAAATTCAATTGCTTTTTGCCTGCATACATTCGGGTTAGTGGTTGGTGTCACATGCAGGGAGGTGCTTACATTTTCCCTTTCTTTCATTTTTATCCATAAACTCCACATTAGCCAAATCTGCCAGTTGACTCTTAGCTACATCCAAATTTAGCCTGCCTTGTCAAGCTAGTTTAGATTGTTCTGCGGTATATTGTCTATTGTATCAAATTTTGGCTCATATCATATTGATTTGGAGTTGGTAATTTATGAAGAAAAGGAGGTTGTTAGAAAAAAAGAAGTTGAAAAAAAAAACGAAAAAAAAGAAATAAAAAAAACCGAAAAGAAAAAGAAAAAGAAAGAAAAAAAAAAGGATGTTGTTTTGTTGAGACGGTTTTCACTCCTATACTTTATCATTATCATTTGAGGAGTATGTTTGGTTCGGTTTGGTGAGTTTTATGCCAAATGAAGGGCATTGTGCTTAGTTCATAATTGAGTTGGAAACGGATGTTGATATATGGTTTTGTTTAGGTACTAGCTTGGCCGCCTATACCTCCACATTCCCATAAATGTTTTGCCTTTTCTTACCCATTGCCTCACTTTACCATATTTTTGTAAGCCCTCGGCTGTGACAGGACCTTGTTTGGTTGGAATGTGTGTACGGTAGTTAGAATTGTTTATCATATTAGGTGCATGCATGTTTATGTGGGTCGTAGTTTAGGTGAGCGACTATTTTTCTTTCTCTCTTACATATATATGCTTACCCTTTGCTTCATGAGAGAAGAGTGACCCGCGAGAGTCCATTATTAAAGGTCTTGCAAGGTCGACGGTTCAGCTTTATTATAAACATCTTACAACTCATTTGCATTTGACTGTTTGCTATAATTGTTAGTTTGCTTGCATTAAATTGGCTTAAGTGGGCATTTGTAGCTAGCTCTGAGTTATCTTTTCCGTTCCATTAGTTGCATTTTAGTTTACTCGAGGACGAGTAAAGGTTTGGTTTGGGGAGATTTGATACGTGCATTTTATATAGTCTTTTTAGTCTATTCTTGCACGCATCTTTATGCTATTTTAGTAGTTATTTGCTACGAATATGCCCCGAATTGCATACTTTGGAAGTTCTTGTATTAATTGCAGGAATGAGCTTAGAGATGCGGAATCAAGCCTAAAACATGTCCCTATGCATGCATTTAGGAGATGAGTTGAGTCGGAGCTTGGAAAGTGCTATTTTGAGATGCGCATTGGAGTAAGGAAGTTAGGCGAGCCAAGAGAGTGCTTTAATTTGCTAGTTCCTGCTTGTAAGAGCCATATCTCGCGTTCTACAACATATTTTAAGGTTATTCCAGTTGGAGGTGAAAGCTTATCCTCTTAGCTTTCCAACGCCACCAACCACGCCCTATTTGTCCAAGTAACGAAGGAATGGCAGCCGTTTGAAGTTCAGTGCGCGAAGCAAGAATTACGCGCTGAGAAGTGCTCGATCGAGAACTATTTCTATTCGATCGAGAGCCCATTTGCTCGATCGAGAGCTACTTCTTCTCGATCGAGTGATTAAAGGGAAATAAGTCTTCGATCGAGAGGAATTGTTCTCGATCGAGAGGAATGCTAAGGAATATCACTCGATCGAGAGCCTTAAGTGCTCGATCGAGCAACAATCCTTGACGGGCTTGGGCTTTTTAGCTTTATTTTCTGCAATTAGGTTAATAAATCCTATTTTCTTATAAATAGGAAGCTTAGGTCGTCATTTAAGGATTCTCTCGGGGACTACTCCCTCTTCACCTCTCTAATTACCTTTTCTTCGGTCACTGCTACTGTTACTTTTGTTCTTTCATTTCCGGATCATTTATTTCAGTAATCCTTTCTTCCCTTTTCTCTCTTTAATTTAATTTAATGTTTATTATTTGTTCTTTCTTTATTTCTTGTTCTCCCTTAACTATGCATAGCTAATTCCCCTGGTATGGTAGGATTAGGGAAGCCGTGGTAGCGATGTTTTAATTGACTTATATAGATTAGTCTTGCGATAGGAATTGTATTAGGCAATTTAATTGTTATCCGGTCGAATGAATGCATGCAGGAGACCATAAATTTAGTTAACCCCGACCTAGATCGAAAGATTGGAAGGGAAGGCTTGCTTAATTATAATAGGGTATTGCGGTGAGGCGAAAGTTAAGTCATTTTACGCTCTAGGGCGGTTTAAGGACCGAAAGGTGACGACCATAGCTCTTCTTATCAATAGTCTAATCGCATTAGTATTCCCGATAGTATAAGATCTGATAGCTGCCACGGTAGACCGACTCCTAGCATACTTCCTTTCTCTTATTTTTAATTTCCTTTATTCCCTTCTCTTGCCTTTAGTTTCAGTAGTTTAGTTAGTTCACAATCAATTCAAAACCCCATTTCGTGACACCCGATGCACCGAATTAAGCAGATAGATAGCAACTTAGCCTCCCTGTGGAGATCGACCCTACTTACCGCTGACTTCTGTTAGTAGTACTTAGGTATTTTATTTTTGGTACGAAACGACAGTATCACTAGGGTTAATGGGTGATTAGGGGAAACTAACATGGGGAATGATTCATGCTTAAATTAATATGCTTTCATGGTTTATTTGCTTGCTTGTTATGATCTCAACTCATGCACATGTTATGTTTGATGAAATGCTAAGCCTATGAATCCTTGCATTTACCACCATCTCCTATCTTTTCAATGAGACTTGTAAGACATAAACCAACTCGAGTCTCATTAGACCATGCATGTTGTTGAGTAGGGAAGACTAAGTCGACTTGTAGGTGTTGTACAATCTAATCGATTCGGCTCCGGGACCCAAACTTTCCTAGGATTGTAAGATATAACCCAACACAATCCATCACAACAATAATTGCTTGCTTATAATTTGAGAACATGTTTGTATGATCAATTCCCATGAATCCCCTATGACCCCATGAGGCCATGACACCCTAGTGCTTTTTATCAATTGTTTACAACCATTTTAATTCATCTTGCTTGTTTATTTCCATTGCTATTTTAGTTTAGTGACCTTCTATATCAACCCAAATTGTGACACCCCTAAGACACCACTAGTTACAATAGAAATCTCATCTCAATTCCCGTCCCTTGGGATCCGACTTTTACTTGCCTCTTTACTAATTGTAGAGTTGTTTGTGAAGCTATAAATTGTGTTTTGATTCGGACGTGACCCAACGACCACATCTATTTAATTGTGAACACGAAACGGACCGATCAAAAATGGCGTCGTTGCCGGGGACGGTGTTTACTTGATTTAGATTTTCTTTTATTGTTATTAGTTGTGTCTTTATTCGCCTTGGGGAAGTAAAAATCCTCAAGGTTTGTTCTAATTATTTTCGAGTTGTTTGATATTTTGCATGTCTAGAAGGTCACAAGGTGATTTGTTACCTTTTGACCGTGAAATTGAAAGAACCTTGACAAACAATAGGAGATTTGCTAGGAGGAATTTGAGAGGTATTAGTGAGGTTGTTCAACCAACTATTGAGTTCATCAACTCTTTTGCAAGAGAAGGTGAGGAGAACCCATTACAAAATACCCCACAAAATCAACCTACAATGCCCAAATTTTCATCGCATTCCGTACCCACCGAGGAGAACCTACCCAATGGTACTCCCACACCACAACATCTAACCGGAAATTTTATTGCCAAATCCGCCTTTATCCAATTAGTCGAAAGGAGCCAATTTGGGGGGATGCCTAGTGAAGACCCTCATTCTCATATGGAAACCTTTTGTGACTATTGTGATGCGATTTCTCAAACCGGTGTGACTCAAGACCAAATTCGATGGATCTTATTTCCTTTTTCTCTAATCGGCACCGTGAAACAATGGTTGAAGGGCCTTGACAAGGCCACTCTCGGAATAGATTCTTGGAAGAAGTTGGCTCTAGCTTTCTACAAAAAGTTCTACCCACCGGAAAAGACTAACATGCTAAGAGCTCAAATTACGGTTTTTAAGCAAAGGGATGAAGAATCTTTGTATGAAGCTTGGAAGCGGTTTAAGGGAATTTGTCGCTCATGTCCTCACCATGGACTTAGCGAATGGTTCTTGGTACAATAATTTTGGAACGGTTTATATGAAGATTCAAGGAACATTCTCAACATGGGATCAAATGGAATGTTCACCGAAGTTGATGACAATCAAACATGGAACAAGATTGAGGAAATGGCGGTCCATAACTCACAATATAGTAGACCTCGCAAGGCTACTAGAGGAGTAAGGCATGAAGTGGACTCCGTTACTCAATTGGGTGCTCAACTTAGTGCTCACATTGACACAATCAATTTGAAGTTTGAACAAGCTATGGCTAAACTTGAGGAACCCTCAAAATCACCAAAGCATCATGTTAATGCCATGACGGCATCCTCATCAATCCCAAGTGGGATATGTGAGAATTGTGGAACTTTGGGACATGACCAAAGTGAATGTAGGGGAACAAATGAACAAGTAAATGCTTTCCAAGCATACAAGAGTGGTACCCCTTATTCCAATTATTACAATGAAAACACAAAGTTTCACCCAAATCTCTCATACAAAAGCCAAAATGTTCAAAATCCTCAAACAACTTACACTCCACCTCCCATGAGAAACCAAAATCAAAGACCCTTTTACAACCAAAACCAAGGTTACCAAAATCAAAATCCATACAATCACCAAAATGACCAAGGTTTTGATGTTCAAAAAGCGGTCCTCCAAATGCAAAAGAATCAACAAGAGCTTTTCACTCAAATGCAAAAAGATAGTCAAGCAAAGGAAACCACCATCAACAACATTCTAGCTCACACCAAGATGTTGGAAACACAATTGACTCAACTAGCATCTTCAAGCTCACAAAGACAAAAGGGGCAATTACCACCTCAAAGTAATCCCCCAAGACATGAAACGGTTAGTGCCATTCACTTGAGAAGTGGTACAAGGTATGAAGCACCGAAGAAGCAAGTTGAGGATGAAGTTGTGGAAGCTAGTGATAAGGAAGAAATTGTGCAAAACTCCAAAGATGGAGAATCATCAAAAGAAGAAATTTCAAAGAAAAATGAAGAAAAAGTCAAGGAGAAGGAGCCCATTGTGATTAGACTTCCTTTTCAAGGTCGTCAAGCCAAGCCCAAATTTGATGACCAACTTGGAAAGTTTATGGAAATTGGGAAGAATTTGGAAGTCTTAATTCCCTTCACGGAATTAATCAATCACGTGCCAGCCTATGCGAAATACGTGAAAGACATCCTCACAAAGAAGAAGTCGATCCGGAAACTTGAGACTATCGCCTTCACTAAGGTGAGTAGTGCAATACTTCAAGGGAGTTCACCTCCAAAACTAAAGGATCCGGGAAGCTTTTCAATACCGTGTACCATTGGCGACACCACGATCAACAAAGCCTTATGTGATCTAGGGGCTAGTGTGAGTATTATGCCGTACTCGGTAAGTAAAAGGTTGGGGATGGGAGAGCTTAAATGCACCAATATCACACTCCAAATGGCCGATAGATCGACGAAGACACCATTAGGGATATGGGAAGATGTCCCCGTGCGAATTGGGAAGTTTTTCATCCCGGTGGACTTTGTCATTGTTGATATGGAGGAAGACTCCAACATTCCAATCATTCTTGAAAGACCCTTCTTACACACCGCGGGTGCGGTGATTGATGTAAAACATGGTGAGCTCACTCTAGAAGTGGGAGATGAGAGTATAACTTTTAATCTTGATAAGACTATGAGAGCTCCCCGTTTACATGAACCGTGTTTTATGATCGATCATTATAGTCGGAAGGATGAAAGGAAGAAGTCGGAACTCCAATGGAAGAAGAAAATTGAAGATGCTCCATTCAAAGAGCAAGTGAATTGTGACAAGGAGAGCTTGCAAAGCTCACCAAAATCAAGCAATGAAGAAGATGGCCTCATTGGCCAAGAAAAGGAAATGGGAAAGTTGTCACCATCAAATTAAGAGATTTTCAATGATCAACTTAATGAAGTTTGTGGTCTTTGGGACGACGAATTTGAAGGGATTTTTAATCCCTACATTGGTAATGCCATCGATCAAGACCGACAACAAGGGCCAAGGTCTATTGAAGACCTCTACCATGACAATGAACAAGCTTTTGATTACTTTTTCAAGGTGTTGAGCAACATCAACAACACCTTGAACATGCCCCCTTGACATCTCATCAAGAATGAGAGTTTGGTGGAGTCCTCCCTAAACCACCATTTGTAAATATTTCTAACTCCCTAACTTGCATTTGAATTCTTGTATTGCATTTTTGTTATTTTTGGATTTTTATACTTTGATCAAGATAAATATCATGTTTGAGAGAAGTGAGGGAGGGATTAATAATTTCAATTAATGTGTAGTGCTTTAGCTTAGTGTGGGGATGACAATTGTCTAGGCTATCCATGCCTTAGTAGTGCCCCCCCCCCCCCCCACAATGAAGAACACAAGATATGAAGGAGAATGGAAGAATGGCAAGGGATATGCATTGTACACGGATGGAACTGAATCCGGGTACAAAGGGGTCGAATCCGAGCGGATTCAGGAGAATCCGCCTGTTTTCAAGAAATCCGAGCGTGTTGGGTAGAAGACGCACGTCCTGAAATGAGCTGAACTTCTGATATTTTTGACAGCCAGCGAATCCGGGCGTCCTGCATCATAATCCGCTCGTCTTCAAAAAGTCGCCCGTCCTGAAAGGAAGACGCCCGTCTTCTTGGCTGAGGAAAACAAGAAAAATCCCTGGACTGAAATTCGCCCGTCTTCTGTATAATCCGCCCGTCCCGTGTCTGCGAATCCGAGCGTCTTCCCTTAAAGACGCCCGTCTTTAGGCGAGTTTTTTTCCAACCCAGAAAAAGCAGAAACCGCACGGATTGCCCCTGCAGTTCGAATTTTTCGGGCTTTATAAAACCCCTCCCACATTCATTTCTTCATTCCTTCATTCATAACACTACTCAAAACCCTCATCCTCTCCATCACAAAAACAAAATTCCTCAACTACATTCACCAAAATCAAATTAAAACATCCTTTTAATAACAAATCAATCACTCCTTTTTCAATAAAAATCAAAACCAAGCATAAAATCTTCAACCTTTGAGTCGATCTTTGAATTCATAAAGGCAAAGCCTTTCATCTTTAAATCGATTTGGGTGCACTAGAAATTGAAGATTTTTCACTCTTTCTTGGTTAATTCATCAATGGCAAGGAGTAAGGGAGAAACAAAGGCAAAGGCACCAAAGGCAAAGACACTTTCACAAAGGCAAAAGACTCTTCAAGCAAAGAAAGCATTGGCTATGGTGGTAGCAAACCTAAACTTGGAAGTGCAACAACAACAACAACCTCCCATGGGTGCAACAACATCTACTACTCCGGAAATTGATCAACTTGCAAACTATCCAGAGGTAACTTTCATTTCCAAAACCCATAGGGACACTTTTGCTAAGTTTGCTAGAAAATCATTTCAATCCGCCAAGTTTATATGTGAAGATACCTTAGAAAAATTGGGTGTCCTTGAGCAAACTAGAGCCTTTTTCAAAGCCATGGGGTTGGAGAAATTGTTTGAATCAAAAGAATTGACATACCCCTCCCTTACCTTAGAATTTTTGAGTTCTTTGAAAGTTAACAAGGTTGAGACTATGGAGAACGTCGAGTTTCGTCTAGCTAATGTTAGTAGACGCATCTCCTTTAAGGAATTGGGTAAAGCTTTGGGTCTTAGTGATGAACCGAGTTATTTTAAGAATGTTGGCAAATATGACCCCGACCCTCTTTGGGAGGCAATTTCCGGAAGGAAATTTGAAGACTTTCATGCGAGTCGTGCTCTTTTAGTCCACCATCCGGGCATAAGAGTATGGCACAAGGTCGTAGGGAGCACCATCAATGCAAGAAAAGACACCAACCATTTCACCAAACTCGATTTTGTTCTCCTTGAGTCGGCTTTGAACATTGGAAGAGTACACACCAAGCCTTTCAACTTTCTAAGGCTATTGGTGGATAGATGGCTCAACATTGATTGTGGAAAGAAAGGCACTACCGTTATTGTGAATGGAGGCCTAGTCACTATCCTAGCTAAATACTTTGATCCTAACTTCAACAAAGATAACAAGTATGAGGCGAAAGAAGGTGGTCATCTCGTTGATTTGCATACTATGATACACAAGTACAAGTGGGTTGTCCATAACCCTCTTGACACCAAGTATGGATGGCTCACTAGTGAGGCTAGTTCTTTCACTTTGCCTTCAAATATTTGTCGATTGAGTGTCCACCGGACCAATTATCTACTTCCCCTTTCAAAAGAGGCCGAGTATATTATCCAACAACAAAAGGGTGAACTTGAAATACCCTCCTCTTCCATTGTCACACCACCTTACCCTTTTGAGTATCAAGAGTTCAAGCCGGAAGGAGTTGAAGCAAGAAATGATTATTTGACTCTTCTCATGCAAGCAATGCACAAGCAAGCCTTTGAAGTTCGAAAAAATGCTTACTTAGCTCAATATCCACCCCTCTTATACTTAGCTAGGCAAGGACTACTTGACCCATCATGTCCTTTGCCTAGTTGGGCGGATAAGGAAGTCCTATTTCTGAGTGCATCTAGGGTTGTTTCGGGTGACAATGAGGTTGTTGATAATGAAGAAGTTGATGATAACATTGATGAAGAAGCTAGTGAAGAAGGAGAAGAGGGTGATGAGCAAGGTGAAGAAGAAGGTGAAGAAGCAAGTGAAGAGGGAAGTGGCAATGAGACCACTTCTAATGAGGAAGATGATGAAAGTGATGATATGATGGAAGATTAGCAAGCTTTGGAGGCTCCTACCCTCCCAAGGTTTGTCTATTTCTCTCTTTGTTTTATTTATTTTTCTTGATCATTGTTGGAGTAGTCCTAGCACCATTGAGGACTCACACCTCGGTACTTTTTGAGGTGTTCTCATTTTATTGTTCCCACTTTCAAAATCCAAAATAACAAATTAGTTTCATGCATTGCATAGTGTGTGCATGAACTACACCCATCCTTGGACATTAGCAATAGTGTCTAGATCGGTTTGGGGAAGTTAATGCATACACAACGGGAGGTAATCTAAATTATCCTCTCCGTCATAAACAAAAACCATGCATCATGTAGTGTAGACTAGTGTAGATTGCATTTAGTGTAGAAATCATGCATCATGTTTGCATAATTTCCCATCATTTTGGCCATTGAGGACAATGCCCATATTAGTGTGGGGATGGAGAATTCTAACTTAACTTTTATTCAAAAATCCAAAAAAATTGAAAAATTTCGAAAAACCATAAAAATTTAAAAATTGAAAAACCCAAAAACATGTTCATTCCTTTTGTAGTGTAGTTATATTGTATATATTGTATACATTGTGTTTATATGTCATACTAGTTAATAGAATCACTTGCATTAGGATGTACATATTAGTTGCATCATTGCATGTAGTTGCATTTAGAAATTTTTTTTGAAAAATGCCTAATTGAGAACTTTGACAAGAGCAACTAAGACATTACAAATACTTTTTCAACTTAAGACTTTGCCTACTAGAATGGTTGTAAAACACCCTAGATAGTGTCATACTAGTGTCTTTTGACCCATGACCCAAAGCCTAGTCAAGGGTTTGCATGTGAGTCACCTATCCAACCCCGTGATGCGATGTGGACTTGGTTAACTTGTCTAGGTGACCTTGATTGACCTTGTGGTAAGGCAACCCAAAAATATTTTCTATCAATAAGCTTGAAGTGCTCATTTCAAAGAATTTTGTCATGTGGAAGTAATTTAATGCCAAGGAAACCTCAAAAGTTATGAATTGTTGAATGTTGAGAAATTTAATTGTTTTGATGGAGGCGTACCACTTCGATGTGCTTTGGAGCGGGATCTATTGAATTGGGCCCCCACACGGTTGTGAATTCGGCCGCCCAGAGACAGAGTGACTATCACCCCGAAAAGCTATTGTCTAGAGGTTAACCGGTTGCCTAATAAGCGATTGGCGAAAGCAAAGGACACTAGCCCAGAAGGGACAAACCCCATCTTAAATTTTTGAAATGTGAAAGTGAAATGAGGACAATTTTGAATACTAGTCATATCCACCCTTGTTTATAAAGATTTGAGCATTTCATTCCCAAAAAGCCTTTTTATCAAGCCACTTTGTCGAGCTTGGGACGATCCATGACCTTTACTTTTGTAGAGAATTCGAGACTTGTCATGTCATATGCTACTAGCATCATAGGGATCATCATTCCACGACCATCCGATCGCTCTTGACAAAAGCATTTGGAAATTGAGGACGAAAGTAGTCTAGTTTAACACTATTTGGAGGTGATTTAGTGCCATCCTCTTAGCCTTAGTAATTTGTTGAACTAGTATTTGTGAAGGATTACATGCTCTTAAATTTGTACTCTTTTAGTTGCCTCCGCCACTTGATGAGGAAGTGGCTATTTCTTTTGTAGATGCATCCATTATTTGATTTTGTGTGCTTAATATTTGGATGTGTCGCCATTTTGGCAAGACCCACCTTGCCTTGCAAGAAGGCATCCTACCTCATGGTTGTCTTGTTGTGAGTTGAAGGGGCGGAGTGAGACCCGCTAATTGTCTCATATCGGCTATGTTATTAGGTTAGTTTAAATAATGGTCCTAGTCTTTGTCACCTCTTTACTCGGGACGAGCAAAGGTTCGGTTTGGGGATATTTGATGTGACCATAATTAGCGCATATTTAGCCCCCGAATTAGCCTTGTTCCCATGCTTTTTAGTGCATATTTGGGTCATTTATTGTCTTTAGTTCTTTGTTTTGCATATTCTTTGAGATTTTGATCCCTTGGTAGGAAAGGAGTGCAAATCTTGCATTTTCATGGCAAAACGAGACTAAATTGATCGAATTCAATGACCAAGCATCAAGGAGAGACAAGATTAGAAGGCCTTTGTACATATTATAGTAGATGAGCAATGTTGAGAAAGGATCATTGAGTCCCCGAGGAAATCCCCAAGGAATTTATGAAGAAAAGGGAAGAAAAGAAGAAGAAATGTTGCTGAGGCACAATCCGTGCGGATTGTCTACAATCCGGCCGTCCTCCACATGCACAATCCGTGCGGTTTCATCCCAAGACGCTCGGGTTTGCAGCCACCAGAATCCGCCCGGATTCACCTGAAGCCGCCCGTGTTCCACCGCTGAATCGCCGCCCGTCCCGACTCCAAAACGCACGGATTCCTGTACAGCGCAATTTCGTCTTCTCCAAGCTACAAAGAAAGAAGCCCTTCCTTCAAAAAATACCAGCTCCTCCCTGCTCAATCTAAAAAGTTTAATTACTAGTTTAGCCCTTAGTTAACCCTAATGCATCCCCCTAATTTCCACTATAAATACCCCATTAGTCTAATTAGAAGAGCATGTTCTTCTTATCAATAATTAGAGTAGTTAATATCAATCAAATCTCTCTTTAGTATTGTAATCAACAATTAATCAAGTTCTAATACAAGTTTTATTTCCTTAATCTCTCTTTTGTTCATCCTTTATTTTGGGTAATTGAAGATTATTTGGGTTATTATTGGGAGATTGACAACCTCTAAATCAAGCATCAAGTACTTCTTTTATCTTTGCTTTATTATTGGAATCATTAGTAGGTATAATTCTCTTAATCCCTTTTTAATTATTGTTAATTACTTTCATTTATTCATCATGTTTCCTTTTGTTGGTATGATTGACAATATTGCTAGCATGATCAACATGATAATGAGTGAGTAGTCTCTTAGCTAGGGTTAATGGGTGATTAGGGGAAACTAACATGGGGAATGATTCATGCTTAAATTAATATGCTTTCATGGTTTATTTGCTTGCTTGTTATGATCTTAACTCATGGACATGTTATGTTTGATGAAATGCTAAGCCTATGAATCCTTGCATTTACCACCATCTCCTATCTTTTCAATGAGACTTGTAAGACATAAACCAACTCGAGTCTCATTAGACCATGCATGTTGTTGAGTAGGGAAGACTAAGTCGACTTGTAGGTGTTGTACAATCTAATCGATTCGGCTCCGGGACCCAAACTTTCCTAGGATTGTAAAATATAACCCAACTCAATCCATCACAACAATAATTGCTTGCTTATAATTTGAGAACATGTTTGTATGATCAATTCCCATGAATCCCCTATGACCCTATGACACCCTAGTGCTTTTTATCAATTGTTTACAACCATTTTAATTCATCTTGCTTGTTTATTTCCATTGCTATTTTAGTTTAGTGACCTTCTACATCAACCCAAATTGTGACACCCCTAAGACACCACTAGTTGCAATAGAAATCTCATCTCAATTCCCGTCCCTTGGGATCCGACCTTTACTTGCCTCTTTACTAATTGTAGAGTTGTTTGTGAAGCTATAAATTATGTTTTGATTCGGACGTGACCCAACGACCACATCTATTTAATTGTGAACACGAAACGGACCGATCACAATCACTTCAAGCAATCATAAGAAAAGTTAAAAAACGAGAAAATGAAGCAGACGAAAGGTTCATACCTGACGATCTCGACCGCGGACAAGTGCCTCGACGGCAGTAGCTCGCAGCCGGTTGAGCACCCTCCATAACGCCACAAACCGGGACGGCGCAACCTGCATTTTCAAAAACGAAGTTCTTAATAATTGGATAAGTTCAATCAAATGTGTTCTTACGCAAAAGATCATACAAATTAGAGGCTCACCCTCCGAATCAGATGCTGCCAATCGTCCAAGCCAGCATCCGTCACAGCCGCGTCAAAGTCACACAGCTCGGAGATCGTCGTCCTCCCGGTCGCGTCAGTGTACTCGAGAGTCTCGGGGTACTCTGGGTGCTCGATGCCCGCCGCCTCAACCTCCTGCAAAGACAAAGGATTGTCATTAAATCGATGATCATTCATCATGCTTTCGAAATGGCCATAAGGAGAGTAAATGCTCACCACAACCGGCCAGTACGCCAACCTCCTGTAGAGAAACGCCGAGTAGTCCTCACCAGGAAGCAGAAGGGGATCACCACCAACGCCAGCCAAGTCAGCCTCCCTCTCAGCCTCAGAAGGCTCCCTGAACATCGTCCTAGGAGGATCAATGGGAACCGTCAAGACATCCCGAGAGCACTGACGAGCTAAGCGCTCGTCCAAGTACCACACAGGACCCATCGACATCCTCAGCAGCAACCGGCTCGAGCTCCTAGGTCGAAGGACCTCAGCCACGAAAGGAGGAGCGCCAGCGTACTCCGCCCAAGGCCTGGGCACCCACTTGGAAAAGACAAGCAAGAAATCATTCTTATGATCGGTTAAAAAGTAATAAAGAAGCCAAACGAATATAAGTGAGATGCTCACGCTGTCCAGCTGAAGAGCGTTCACGTCCCGCCGGTAGACACCGTGAGAGGAACGATTGATCCTCGTGCGACACATCACCCAATCCCTCATAACGGGATAAGCCTTCTCCAGCGGCTCCATCCTCTTGGGCGAGAGGCTCATAAAGTAGGAGTACACCAACGCCTGTGAAGCAAGATAGTTAATAACGATATTTCGTAATTCGATAAGGAAAAGAAGTGATTATTAGTCCAAATGAAGGTGCATACCTCCAACAGTAGTCCAGGGCCGACAGCACCAGGAGAAGTCCCCTTCTCCATCAACTCCGGACGAACCATGGCCCTCATGAAGCGGATGAGGACCACGAAACCAGCAGTGACCCAGTCCCAACACCCTAGGGAGCTCAGGTCAGAAAGGAAGGGAAGAAGCTTCGTCGACAACCTCTCTCCCTTGTCTCCGAGGTATATCGAAGACAGAAACCACCAAAGCCACAAACGGACCCTCTGCTCAGCTGTACAGGGAGGAGGAGTCGTCTCTCTCCCGTCAATCACTACCCATGCCGGGGTCTTCCCCGCAAAGTAGTCTCGGACATAAGAACTAGGCACCAAACTAGGCACTGTAATAGCCTTCAGCGCCAAGTTCAAGCCGATCAACCTCCTAGCCTCGGCCGAGTCCACCCTCCTGGCAGTCTCCGGCCACTCCACCTCCTCGGTCCCACACGGCAGCCCAAAGATCATGTCGTAGTCCTCCAAAGTGACTCCCACCTCACCAAAAGGCATGTGAAAAGTGGAAGTCGTATCCTAAAATCGGTCCAAGAAAGCGCGGACCAGGCTGAGGTTAGCCCGCAGCTTCCTCTTCGCGATATCCCTCCAAGCCTGCACCAGGGCGCCGAATGCTCCCCGCTCAATCATGGCCTGCTCCTCCGCCGACAACCTCTCGTAGCACTCCATCGCCGTCGTGTAGCCCGAGAACGATCTGATGTTCCCGACCTCCTTTTGTGATTTGAAACAAAAGCTATCTTTAGTTTGAATGAACTTGGAAAAGATATGAGCAAATGAAGTCAAAGAAGGTGAGTGATGAGTAATGAATTCAAGTACCAAGCTCTTCACCGTCTTATAGGACAGGTGACCCTCCGCAGCCCAAAGTAAGTGCCTGCTGTCCCAGTTCTCAGCCCACGCAGGTGCTCCCCTCAGCTGACGACCGCCTCGCCCAACGTTGGCCCGCCTCGGGGCCTCCTCCTCCTCCTCCTCCTCCTCCTCGAGGATCTCGTCCTTAGCAACCTCACCAGCTGCCCTAGCCGCAGCAAAAGCCTCCTCGAGAGCACGAGAAGCGTCAACGGCTGTGTCTATGTCCATGGGAGCTCTCCCAGAAGTAGAAGCCTCGTCACCTGCAACGTTAAAGTAATTTTAGGCCGCGTCAAATGACGACGAACCTTGATTAGGGGATTTTCGAGCTTTAGAAGCTCCGAAGTCGCTCTTTTCTCGCCATCTTTGGCCATATTCCCGCAAACCCGATCACTCATGTGGTAATTTGGGTTAAATTAAGCCTAAGTTGAAGCCTAGTCATGGGTTTGAGTCGAAATTTTGGCAGCATTTCGTTATAACGACGATTATGCCCTAGAAAAGTGTCCTGAAAAAGCCGTCACAAACCAAAATTCCGAGATGGTAAGAAGTTTACCCATCATCCAAGGATTCCAAATATCAAGTTTCATCGCAAATGGGCAATCTTAAGGCCATTTTCGAAGCAATTTACGGTTTAGTTGTGAAACCGTCTCAATTTCACTCACATGCCCAAAACTCAACGAAAATTCGAAACAAATACATGGTTATGATCCTTATACTACCAATTAGCCATTCACAAGGTCAATTTTACAAGGCAAGATCATTTGAGGGAAAAGCCCCAAATTTTCGACATTTTAGGGTTGAAAACCCTAAATTTTGTCGATCCAATTCGTCCATTATTGAAGATTAATGCAAGAATGGTATACATACCTCGATTAGTCATGGCAAATGCAAGCTTTTGGATCAAATTTTGGCGGAAATGGTTGAAATTTGAGAGAGAAATGGAGGAATTGTGTTCCGAAACAAATGAAATGAACCTCTGTTTCATCGCGTTTTTACGCAGGAAAGACAACTCCAGGAACAGACGCAGCAGGCGCTGCGCCTCTTCCAAGAGACGCAGCTCTTACTGCGCCTCTTCCTAAGCTTCCCTTCAAACGAATTTTCAAAAATTCGTTATGAGTTCGTTATTTGTGGGCCCATCTTTGGTGCGCCTCTTCCCCGATGCCATTTTATCTTTTTTGGTCCGTTTGACGATTATTCTTCGCTCAGACTCGCGTTTCTAAGCCAACTGCAGACTATCATACATTATTTATCGCTTCCAAGACCTTGTTTGTCACAACGAGCAAGTATTCCCCGACAGGTGTTTCGACACGCCTTCATTATATTTCCCCCAGCGAGAGTAAGCGGATAGACAATCCCTCTCGAGACATGGAGATAAGTTCCTGATAAGGTTTTCCCAACGAGAGTTCACGACATACAATCGTCCTTCTCGAGTTCTTCTGAAATTTGTTTGAAGACGACCCAAGCAGATTTCTCCCAACAACTCCCGCCTGTGTCCTGCTACTCACGATATTTCTTGTTTCCCCGCGGAGTGCGATAAAGGTGTCGTTCTCCATAAGTTCCCAGACCGGTAGAGTTCTTACACTCAAGCCTTAGTTACCCCTCAGGTTGAAATGATATTTAGGGCCTCCTTCCCGTTGATGCTTTCCTTTGGGATCCCACACCCTAGCACAATCCTTATATATCTTTTAGGTCTTACCCTTAGCTCTTACGCTTACCCTTAGCTCCTATCCACCTCCGGAAGCATCTCGAGAAAGAAGTCTCAGGTATGATTTCTTCTTATGGTTGGCGAGCCTCCTTACGTAGTCTAATGGACTTTAAACGACCCTCCCCGATAGTCGACAGACTCTAAAATCTTCTCGACGACAGGTCCTTGGCTCAGACCCCTTGAGCCGCCTCGCGTCGCCATAGTCGTCAGGTTGTAATCTTCGATTGACCTGATGGCTATACTTTGACTTTCGCCTTGTCCAAGCCTCAGTCAAAGTGGGGGCTCTGTAGATACCTCATTCCTGCACCTCCCGCAAACTACCCGGTGATTATTGGGCCGCATGTTTGGTACGCGGAACGATTTGTGACAGTTCGTAAGTTTATCGTCAAGTGATTGCTCAAACACTGATGTCTACCTATTAGTTGTCATCTACGCACCGATACGGTCGTTTTGACAGTAATTAGAGTACATTTGGAGTCCGGACCTAAAACCGTCTTCATTTTCTGATAACCGTTAAATCCCGAGTCAGAATGTTCTGGAATGTTCCGGATATTTATATTCCATATTTCACAATATTTTAGTCTTTGGTAAAGTATTTCCCGTAATATTCACACAAAATATTAAGGAAAATAAGATTATCCCGCTATTCCATAAATTAAACACGGAAATCTTTCTTCCGCAGGAAGAAACCACTTTGGAACAGACGCGCAAGAGTCTGCGCGCCCTTCCAAGAGACGCAATTTAGCGATCGCGCGCTCTTCCCAGGTCCATTTCTGCGTATTTTTCGTATCTTTTCATATCTTTTCGAGATTCGCTTCCAAAGTTTCTCCGAAAACCCTATTCCTTCACGTGATTAGTATAAATAGGAGCCTTCGCTCCTCATATCTCTCACGCGAGTGTCCGCCCTTCTCTTCTCCCTTTTCATTCTAGACCACGTTCTTACTTTTTGGCGTCTACGTGCTTGAACATTCGACCACATAAGCTCGGATCCTTCTGAGTACCAGCCTCGTTTGCATGACCGACCAATTTGACCAACTCCACCATAATCAACTTAACTAATCTTAATCATTTTCCTCTTACGAGGGCACTTTCGTTACATTCGAGTCAAGCATCACTAATCATAAACTTAGTTCATCTCGTTTCGTCAAACATGTAAGTCTGAGGGTGTAAATCCCTATTTTATTATCGTTATTTACTTTTTGTATCATTAATGTAAGATTTATGTCGAAAGTTCTTCTTAAAACCGATTTATAAAACCATGTTTAAACACCTTTTTACGGATTATCAGAAGACAGACGTCGAGAAAGGACGCAGCAACTGCTGCGCCTCTTCGAAGGGACGCAACACCTGTTGCGCCTCTTCGTGAGGTTGCCGCAGTTCCTGCTTCCTTTCTTCTTCCTTCGTCCTCTGTCAATTCTTTGTTTTTTGCTTGTTTTCGTTTGTTCTTCAATTCTTGACATAATAGCATAATAATTTCACATGTACATTGTTCATCATCATTAATACATATAATTCATCATTAATTCTCGACTTAAATCCCTTATAATCCAATATTTGCGGGTTTTCATCATTAACATCAATCCGGGTTGTAGAGATTCGATTCATCCATATTGAGTCTCTGGAATTCGATCTTTGGTATATTTCCGTCTGTCTATTGTCGTATCCGTCATTAATTCGCCATTAATTCGTTATATTTCCCCTATTTAGTTAACCGATGTCACTAATCAATCTTTCATTCATGTAATTAATTCGTTTGCTTTCGTTTCATCCATGTTTTATCGTTTTTATGACTCATTAGCATGTAATTAACCTATTAATCACTTTCATCGGAGTCGAATATCATAATCAATCATTAAATTCACCCACGAATATTAACGATTTGCAGTTCCGGCCTCTTCCAGAGGGCGCAGCTCTGCTGCGCCTGTTCCAGGCTGGCTTCTGTCTCTGAACTTCCGTTCTCCTTTGACCTAGTTTAATTAGTTTACGTATTTAATTAACTATTACTCGTATTATCGCCTAATTCTTGTTCGTTAATTCGTTTGTTTATTCTTTCTCAAATTATCCGTTTTGAAAGTATTTTCGACATAAATCATTGAATCCGATGTAATCATTGTAATTTTCATTATTGTATTTATTGTATTTCTTTTATTGTACCATTTGTATGCCTTCACATGAAATTGAACTTAAATTCCTACTTTGACATTCATTGTTTGCTAATTAATTGTTCACCGACTTAGTTAATTTCTCACATGTTAGGATTAAAACTTGGATGTTGCATTGCATGCATATAATCGACGATATATCGAGTACGAATAATTTCTCTAATCATTAGTAGAGGCCGCTATCGAGGCGGGCGGGATTAGGTGTTCGATCAAAAGAGCTTCCTAATACGTACCCTCACTCCTTACTCCAGATCTCTGTGAACATCCGTGTTCATTGGCATCCACGAGAGTCATTCTAGACATAGAATGCTAAGGGTAACGAGTTCTTAGTGTTCATGTCACTACTTTGTGTCTTGACATGGCACGAGGTATTCGAACGGTTTCCAATTTTCCACAATAAATTGGTGGCGACTCCACAAATGCAAACGCTTGTTCTCCTCCCAAGCGCCCCTGTGGGCCCGCGTCCACAACTAGTCTAGACATGTTTACCATATTAGATTGCGGGCACATTGTTATAAGTTGAGGATAGTTGAGTGTTCATTCACAAAATTGTCCTTTCACATATAAAAGAGTTTGAGTGCCCCGTGAGAGTCCATAAGTCAAAAGATCATACAAGAGCTTAATGGTTCATTCAAAGTTTTCCATGCTACGCCGTCGTGTAAATCTCATCCATGTTTTGCTCTATTCCTTGCCCATGTTATTTCGGGTTTCTAAATCATTATGCTTAGCTTGTTTGGGATATTGCAATTGATGAGATTTGGTTTCTTGCTTGGGGACAAGCAATGGTTTAGCTTGGGGGAGTTTGATATGTCCATTTTATATATACTTTTACCCCTCATTTTAGCTCGGTTTCTATTGTTTATCATACTTTAATTAGTATATTTTTGAGCTAATTTTGTGTTCTAGGTGTATTGTTGTGTTTGTTACGTTTTTGTAGGAATCTAAGCATTTAGAGGTTTTTTCCTATCATTTTGTACACCAAGTCCACTTAGTTAAACAAGACCAAGTGTTGGACTAAGCATGGAGTATTGGAATGGGTTTTGCATGAAGAAATTGGTGGATCAATATGTTTAATTCAAATATTGTCAAAAGCAAAGTCAAGCCCAACTCAAAGTCCAAGTCAAAGAGAAAAGAATAGGATTTCAAGCTACCTAGGATGCCAAGGGATTAGGTTTTTAACCGGGTGATTAATCGCACAATTAATCACCAACATAGGATTCTCCAAGTAATTAAGAGGAGGATTAAGGCAAACAACCAGGAATCCCACGTCCCCGATCGGGGTTGCATGCTTCTTGGTGATTTACGTTTCACCTCCCTCTCCTATAAATAGGACAAGCATTTCAAGGCTTAGGCATCACATTTTTTATCTCGTATTCTACATCTCATATACTTACAATAAGCCTTAAGCATTATATTTTCTCTCAATAGTTTTTCATATTAGTTTTACAATATTGTTAAGCTTGTAGTTCTCAAACAATTAGTCCTTAATATATTTCAAGCATTTGGTTATAATTTACTTCTTCCTTACAAGTTCTTCTCTATTAAGGTATTCTTATTTCTAGTTTGTAATTTTACATTTCTATTTTAGTTTACACATAATTTATAATTAAAGTACTTTATTTAGATTACATTAGCATTATTTCTTTTACATGTTATATCAACTAGTCTATATAAATCATACAACCATGTTTAGCATTTCTTACAACATAGTTTGCAATTTACATTCTAATATGAGTAGCTAAATTTCCTAGTCTAAGGGCTAGGGGAGCCATGCAAAATCAAGTGTATAGCATGTTAAAATAGGTTGATAATAATATTGTTCATATTGCTTCTATCACATGCTTGTGCCATAATGTTTAATCTTTGTTTAAGGCCTTATTCAATTGATTAAGTTTGTTCATTCGTCTAAAGTCGAGAGGCACGGAATTGAATTAGACTAAGCATGTATAGTAGGACGACCTAGTCATAGACGAGAGTTTCTCTAGGATCCGGTCTATGGTTGACACTAATGCCGTAAGGTGGGTGTCTCTAAGCCTAAGCAATTGACAATGTTTTTAATACCAAGTTTAACATAATTATATACTTACCTTTGCATGTGTGACCCGACCCCCTTAGACTCCTTTCTATTATATAATTTACACCATAATTTTCATTAGTCATCAAACCAACAACAAACAAACAAAACGAAATCGACCTTGATAAGAATCTTCCCATAGCATTTCACAACGTAATTCCCGTTTTCTTGTGTTCGACCCCTATTGCTACATTAATTTGTTGTTTAGGGTAATTATCTTTGCATAGGTACACGATAAGCCTATCAGCCTTCAATCTCACATCTTTCATAGGACACTTCTTGTTGAACCATGGCATGAACCGTTTGCTGCTTTTCCAAAGACTCAGATGTCTTTAATTCGGCTATTTAAGAAATTAGGGCCTCTAGCTGTGCCGCAACGACATTATCTGATTCACCCCCTCTCTTACTACCCCTGGGGTTACCATACTCAACAGTGTGAGTTAGAGATGACAATGCGGGCCGGGCTAAGGCAGGCGGCACGGGCACGACACGAGTCCGGCACGGGCATGACACGACACAGATGAATAATACTGAAGGCACGGGCACGACACGAACGGGTTGGAGGCGGGCCACGACTGCGTTTTTTGCAAATTCCCATGCCCAGGCACGACACGGCTCAAGCACGGAGGGTCTGGCATGAACCACGCACGGTCCGAGATTTAGCCCGTTTCTTAATTATTTAATTTTATTCCTTTCTTTAATATTGTTTTTTAATTATATAATTAAATCTAGTACATTAAAAATACAAATAATCAACTAATAAGACATTAAGTACATCAATATTTAATAAAATATAAATTTAAATCATTAATATTCGTTATTTATATAAATAAAAAAAGTATTTAGAAAAAAAAATACTAAGGCTATTGAGCCGGCCCACATGCCAGACACGATTAGCCCATGGGCCAGGCAAGGCCCAAGCACGAAACTGGGCGTGCCAGGAGCGGGCCGCGACGGGAGTTTGGGTGAGTGGGTCAGGTACGACACGACACGACCAGCCCAATATCTGTGCCTCGGCTGGGCCATTTTTGGGGAAAGGCACGATGGGCCGGCACGCGGGCCGACCCAGTACGACCCAATGCCAACTCTAGTGTGAGTAGTTATCTGATCGATCATCTTCCAAGCAGTATCATCATTGGTATTATCCTGAAATTTCCCATTAGCTGAAGAATCAAGTAAAGCTCGATGATCATCATCTTCCAAGCAGTATCATCATTGGTATTTTATTTTTGACTTTCAACTACCTTTCATTTCTTCTTTTTGCAAAAGACTACCAGAATTCCACTTCCGGCGAATAAAGTCAAATTTCCGGTGTTGACTTCCTCTTTTCTCCCATTTTCGCACATATAACCCAATTTTCTCCATTTGTTCACCCTACAAAATGTGAAAAAAACTCCTCTCTATGCCCAACACCTTATCAAAAGTCTCTTCCATCTCAATCTCCCTTACCATCCCCGTCGTAAAATCACCTTTACTGCCACCTTCAACTACGTCTTTACATTTCGACAACCTTAGCTTGTAGACTACTCACGATTCATCAACCTAATGTCCATGAGTCCATCTCAGACATATTAAAGTACCCTCTTTTCTCTTCATGGCGAAGATGGTGGGTATAAGAAAACTAGTGAGATAGTAGACAAGTAATCTTAAGAGTGAATACATGATTATTTTCGAATAGTTAACACTGGGCGACTTTGTTTGCCCATAATAAAATCATTATTGCTCAAGAAGTATTTACCATGTTCTTATAAATTTCCATGGTGGTTTGTTTGACGAATTAGGATTTTGATTCGGGTAAGAGATGGACAAATTGAGGTGATTAATGTTGGGTTTAATCAATATTTATCATCAATTAGGTTTACGAAGTAAAACAATAAATTTAACATGAAAATGACGACTCAACGTCGGAGAGTTGACTTTTTTAGTCGGAACTCGGAAGTGGAATCCTGGTAGTATTTTGCAAAAAGAAGAAATGAAAGGTACTTGAAATCTAAAAATAAAATGAGATATAGTTGTTCACAAATGACCCTGAATAAAAGATAGTTTCTAACAAAAAAACCCATATAAAAATGAAGGGATTAATATACAGGAATGACACCAGAGAGGGCAATTGTGACCCCTCATACTTGATAGAAATTGGTATTGAAATTTTTTGACCCGATTTAAACTATTATTACATGGTCGTCAATCGAACTTATCGAACACTTAGCAACCGTCACCCGACCAATTGTCCGACCAAACCCAATCCGGCCCCCAAATGTACATGACTCGAATCTATCCGACATCATATAAATCCGAACCCGTAACACAACTCGACTCGGCCCACCCGATGCCAACTCAAGTTTTGGGGGAGATTTGAGAAGAAACGGGGCTTATTCCATAAACCACCTCTGAGTTTGATGTATCATGTATGGATTAATGGGCCTATCCGTGACAGCGAAAAACCTAGCCCATAAAAGAAGGTGGAATATAAATACAGGGTCTCAACACACAGAGAACACCATTTCCTCGTTAGTGTCTAGGGTTTATCTTCGCCGCACAGCCAACAAGAGCAGCAGCAGAAGAAGTAGAAGTAAGGAATCATGGGTCGTATGCACAGCCGCGGTAAGGGGATGTCAGCCTCAGCCCTACCTTACAAGCGTAGTCCACCTGCTTGGCTGAAGACCACATCTCCTGATGTAATCTACTTTCCTCTCTTTCTCTACCGACTTTATTCTTTTTGTTTGAAATAATATTAAATTGTGTTGAATATGTTGTGTAGGTTGAAGATAACATATGTAAGTTTGCGAAAAAGGGTTTGACTCCATCTCAGATTGGTGTGATTCTTAGGGATTCACATGGTATTGCTCAGGTCAAGAGTGTTACTGGTAGCAAGGTCCTTCGTATCCTCAAGGCTCACGGTATCCATTTCTTTATTCATTTATTTGCTGGATTCATTTATCAACATTACGTTTGCTGTTATGCGTTTCAATGGCATGCCGTTTCTTGGAAATGTTTGGTAGCTTGATCCGAGTTGTCTTTTTTCATTCTAGCTCATTCTTCTGCTGTTTCTGTGTATCTTAAGTTGTCCTCAATGTCAATATGAAATGTTGCACATGATGTTTGCATATTTACAGATCAGATAGAAAATGTTAAGCGTTTTGTGGTAGGTGTTTACATATTTACAGATGATAGGATGAACTTATATCCGTGTTTCTAGACTGTCAACTAAATCAACACACACAAACTACTTAAATTATGTTTAATGCATCAACTTTTTTGCGACTGTACACCCCCTACCTACCATGAGAGATTACATAAATGGAATACCAGTTATAGTTATTGCCACTTGCTGGAATGTATAAAAACTCGCAATGCTATTTAGCCTGAATTTTGGACAGTGTAAGTCTTTTCTTGTAATGTGGCTTGTCCGCATGTATTCCCTAGTTGCTTATTTTTAGACGATTGAACCTTTTCCTTATGTCGGAGGTGAAGGAACAATTAATTTGGGAGAAAAATCGTACAGTTGAAATGATTCTACTTGTTCCTTGGCTTTAGCATTTAACATACACGTATGTGAGATGTTTAGCAAACTGGCATTGGAATTCATCGTGGAGTACCTCTTACCTTCATTTCCTATCTGACTGATACTTAATATGCTTTTTTGTTTTTTTTTTTTTTGTTTTTTTCTTACATTTAACATATGCATATGGATTCTGATTCTTGTGATCAAGTAATCTGCAACAACTAAATATGCAATTAGTTTGATTGTTAAGACAGTCAACATGTAATTGCCTATTTTGGGAACAGCTTGTTTTGTGGAATGGAATGTGCATTGTGTGAGTTGTTTCTCTAGTGAATTTATTAAATTTTGAGGTTAGTTTGAAATATGCCTTGCGTGTGTCAATAGGACTTGCTCCTGAAATCCCCGAGGATCTGTACCATCTGATCAAAAAGGCAGTTGCCATCCGTAAGCACTTGGAGAGGAACAGGAAGGATAAGGACTCAAAGTTTAGGCTCATTTTGGTTGAGAGCAGGATTCACAGGCTTGCTCGCTATTACAAGAAGACCAAGAAGCTCCCTCCTGTCTGGAAATAGTTAGTTTCTGTCCCCTGTTTTGACTGATTAAACTTTTGTTTTCTGTGTTTTACAATTCGTCTTTCATCTTTAACTGACAAAATGCAATCTATTTTCCTGCAGCGAGTCAACCACCGCAAGTACCCTTGTCGCTTGAATGTGCTTTTTTTTGCTTAGGACAACTGAGGCTTGAAGGTGATGCTTTCTTGAAGCTGTTAAAAGGAGTGCTTGTTTTCTTTTGTATGGACTGTAGCTTACGACTTTAATCCTGTTCTAGTTATGACACTCCTTGTTTCCAAAGAGATGTATGATTTGCTTGCATTTCTTGACCAGATTTTTGCGTCCATTTGATATATTCCGTTTACTATTATGTCTGCCCGTCTTAGAATATATTTTGCTACTGATGGTCAACCTAAATGATAAATTAGGGGTTTAGTTGTTGTGGTTGGCCTGCATTTCTTTTTTGTTGCATTTTTAAAAAGCATAAATAAGTTGTTAGGTACTTGCACCTTGCAATGGAGCTTGAAAACGCTCTACTTCTAGAATTTCCTTGTTGATGCATCAGAACATTGAAACCAATTTGATTAAGGACAATCATCTACTTGTTCCTGAGTAGGCCGGCTTGATCTCTTGCAAGTTTATTCTTTACGCTGCTTGATTGACTTAACATATAGGCACAATTTTGTCTATACAACAACGCTTTTTTATATTTTCCTTCATTAAATTAAATTTTCAGCATAAATATAAGATTTTTGAGTGATACACAATCTCTGTTTTTTGAGATTGCCTACACCTGTTTTTTTGGTTATTATTACCTCCTATTTTAAGCTTTATGTGCTCAGTATTTCCTCTATTTTCTACCTTATTACGGAGTAATAGAGAAATGATGTTAATAAATTTTGGTCTTTGTTTGCTCGTTTATTGTCGTCCTATCTGATGTAGGCCGAGGTTCTGTAAATATAAGCTGTTTAATACAAACGAGTTAGTATCAAGTGCAAATGTACAACTTAGTTGGACGGTGACAGTTTACTATTTGTTGGAATACATTTGAACCTTGAATTTAAGCTTAACAATCGGCATTCACAACTTAACCCACAATTAAAACAACTGCCTTACACATTACCAAAGATTATAAGCTAGGGGATATCAACGAGATTTAAGAGATACAGCAGAGAGAACAACGAGGAACATAAACAAGAGAGCAGCCACGAAAGAAGCAACTACAGCACCACTTGATCTCTGGCAAAAATTTCCAAATTGCTGGCATATTGCTATCCAGTTTGTGTTGCTGTTTCCTTTGTGGGCCAAATACACTATTGCTGCTGCCGCTGCTGCTGCTGATGTGGTCAAGGTTGCTGCTATCTGCCAGACGAAAAATTCAGGGGTTCAATTACATTTGTGGCTCATGTTATTCATTTAGTTTCAATACTATCACGTTGTTATTAGTAACCTAGTGACTTGATATTATTGAAGTTAGATAGAAACTGAGAAGCGAAAACTTGAAACTTACAGCGTCAAAAGTAACAAGAACAAGTCTTGGGGCCTTGGCTAAAGGCCTGGCTATTGTGACAATGGAGAATGGGATTGACAGTACAACATATGTGGCTGCTACTGCATTACCTATCACGAAGTACCTGCAAACAACCCGCTTTTGTAACAAACTAAGTGTATGGTCTTGAAAAGTGTTAAAATGTTGTCGGAGAAAAGCACATACATGCATTCTCGAGAAATTTCAATATGATAACACAGGGTTTATAAATGAACGAACATACGTGAAAGTAGGAAGATCATAGTATCTAGCTTGAAACTGGAAGAATTGGGTGAAGAAAGGGAGAGTTTGATTAGTGGTTCCCATGGCGACCGAGGCTGCAAGAAGAGCTGCAAGAGCGATCAACCTTATCACTAAATCAATGACGGCTATTCCCCGGTTCACAGAACCACCACTACTACCACTATCATGATGTGCCTCCCTCGCAACCTTTCCAATAAAAGGAGTTTCCATAATGGGAGTTTTTCCCTTGGTGTTGCGCTTCTCGCTTGTCTCACCTTCTACCTCAAGGGATGAGTAGTGCTGCTGTTCCTGTTCCTCTGCAAGCTTCACCATTTTCAAGGACTTGAAGAGATAAAGTGAGAAGAGTATGAAGAGCGAACAAGTTGGAGAAGCTTGTAAGAGAGAAAAGATGATTACAAGTGTTGTGAAAATGGTGATTGTTGCAGGAGACATTATATAGGATGATATGGGAGGACTTGGAATGTGGTATCGATGTAGGGTCTTTATTTTTGGTTTATTTCATGCATATAGGATTGGTTATGGTGGAGTTGGCGCTAATTAAGAACTAATCCTATTTAATTAGTAGTTCGTAAAGTATGAGGATCAATGGCTAAATGGGTAGTTAAGCTTACGTTTGGATATTTGTTTAAAGTCATTAAGACGAAACCAGCCTTAAAAGAATGTGGGAGTGAAATGATGGATTGGGTTATCTGATTTTATGTACATCGGCTAGTAAGTTTGTTGAGTAGGTTGACCCTGTTTACTGTAGCATGGTCTTTGTTACAAACTTACGTGGTACTCTGTTGGCATAATGTGCTTTTTGTTGTGAAATAAAGGGAAAAAAGAAAATTATAGAGAGAAAGAATGAGAGATAAAACTGTATTCTTATTCTATTAAGAAGGGTATATATATACAATGAGATGAAGTTTTCATAAGATAATATATTCTTAACTTATTCTAATATATGGGAATCCATATAATAATATTTCATAACACCCCCTGAATGTCCATTATTGAAGAAAATGTCTCGTTAAAAACCTTCCTACAAAAATCCCGTGGGAAAAATGCTAGTGAAGGAAAAGAGTACACTAATCTCCAAACACGCATAATAATAGCTGCCTCGTTAAAACCTTTTCATGAAAATCCCAATGGGACAAAACCATTAATAAGGAAAAAGAGCACAACGCGTGTCTACCCTCCCTGATGACTACATAACCTGATAAATCTTGAAATGATCCATGATTTGACATAACTTCTCGAGTGTTGAAATATAATTCTTCTTAGTTGACAACTTGATATCTTTAATTAGTAGAAATTTTGATAACTTCAATCATCATATACTTCATCGGAACTCACAATCTGGATATGATCATTTCATAATAACTCTTGAATCTTCATTTCAAATAATACCTCCATAGTTATGAGGAGTTTCTCTCCAATATATGACATAGCATTATATGCTCAAAATAATTGTTATCACAACAATAATGACAATCATGACTATAACGTAACAATGCGCGTATAGTGCTACCTCGTTAAAAACCTTGCTAGGAAAAACCTATTAGGACAAAAAACCTAGTCGAAGGGAAAAAGAGTGTAGCTATCATTCCTCAATTCCTTGTCTTAAGTGGCGTGGTATAAAACTTTGTCGTCTAAGTCAACTAACCAAAATAATATTTATAACTAAACAAACTACTCTTAGTAGAGTGGTAAGTAAAGGTCGGATCCCAAAGGACGGGTATTGAATTAAGTTATCAGTTGTAGAAAGCTATCTCTTAGGGTGTCACGAATTGAGTTGAGATTGAGGTATCAAGCTACACTACTTTAGCAATGAAATGTAAAGAAATGAAAGTATAACAAGCAAGTAAAGTAAGGGTTTGTAAACAGTAGATTAAGGCACTAGGGTGTCATAGGTTCATAGGGGATTCATGGTGGTGATCATACAAACATGTTTTCATAGTTGCAAACAATTATTGTTGTAGAGGAACCGAGTTAGTTTATGTCTTACGGTTCATAGGAAGATTTTGGTCCCGAAGCCGAGTCGTCTAGACTGTACAACACCTACAAGTCGACTTACTTTCTTCCTATTCACTTCTATGCATGGTCTAACAAGACTCGAGTTAGTTTATATCTTACAAGTCTTGTTGAATAGATAAGAGATGTGCAAAATGCAAGGTTTCATAGTCTAGCATTTTATCAAGCATAACATGTGCATAGGTTAACACTACAACAAGCAAGCAATCTTATGATAACATATTAGATTAAGTATGGATCTACCCCCATGTTATAGTTCCCCTAATCCCCCATTAACCCTAGCTAGGAGACTACTCACTCATGACTATGGTAAACATGCTAATGAAGGTGTCAATCATATTAGCAAAGTTAAACATGGTAAATGAGTAAAGTAATAATTAGACAAGGGTAAAATGGATTATACCAATTTGAGGATGATCCAAATAATAAGCAAAGAATAATGGAAAAACACTTGATGAATGATGAAGAGTTGTCAAGTATTCAATAAACCCAAATAATCTTCAAATTACCCAACTAAAACTAAGAACACTTGAAGGATTAAAGAGGAATTAAGATTTGATTAATATTGGATTAAGAGATTAGAACTTGATTAATAATATATAAACTTGATTAATACTAAATTCTAACTTGGTTAACTTGCTCCTTAATCCCCTAACACAATGAAATATTTATACTAAGTACAAGTATTAGGGTAACTAAGGGCTTAAATAACGATTAAGTCTCTAAGAAGATGATTAGTGCTTTGCAAGTCCTAGAGAGAGCCGTCCGGATTGTCATATGGTGAGACGCCCGGATCAGGTCTTTAGACCCCGATCTGGACTCGTGACGCCCGAATTGCCGTTTGAGACGCCCAGATCAGGGATTGAGACGCCCGGATCTTCGACAAGCTCTTCTTCTTCTTCTTTGAGTGCCTAAGGATATGTGGGGATCGTTCGCAGGTCGTTGGGGTCTTCATCATTGCCTATTTTACTTCATTTATTCACTTAGGTCTTTAGTAATGGTCTCCTCTTTGATGCTTAGTCATTAGATGCGCTCCATTTAGCTTTACTTTGCTGCATAAATGCAAGGCTAGCCATCCTCTCCTACCAAGGATACAAAACCTCAAAGAATATGCAAAGTAGGGAACTAAAGATAAGAAACGACCCTAAATAGCACTAGAAAGCATAGGAACGAGGCTAGTTCGAGGACTAAATGTGCACAAATATGAGTCACATCAAATATCCCCAAACCGAACCTTTGCTCGTCCCGAGTAAAGAGGCGACTAAAACTATGACCCTTATTAATACTACTAGCCGATGTGAGACAATTAGCCGGTCTCACTCCGCCCCTTCAACTCACAACAAGACATCCATGAGGTAAGATGCCTTCTTGCAAGGTAAGGTGGGGCTTGCCAAAATGGCGATGCATCCTAGCAATTAAGCACACAAGATCAAATAAAGGATGTATCTACAAAAAGAATAGCCACATTCCTCATCTAAGTGGCGGAAATAATCTAAAAGGGAAGCAATCTAAGGGTATACATTCCATTGTAGATATTATTTCTCCAAGTTACTAAGTCTAAATGGATATCAACAAATCACCTCCAAGTTGTGTCAAACTAGGGTACCTTTGTCCACAATCGCTAAATGCTTTCGTCAAAAGTAGACTCCTTATGGTGTTAGAAACACTGTAGGATCGTAGAATTCTCCCTCTTGCCTAGACAAGAAGAAAGGTCGTCCCCTCTCCACCATGCAACAAAGAAAAGATCATCAATGGATAAGGGATCAAAATGCTTTGAGTTTTTCATCGATAGTTTACTTTTGTTTTGTTTCCCCCCAATTTCTTGTGATATTTGACTTTTGAGAACATTTCTTTGCCACTTTTGATGTTTGGCAATTTTGGTACTTGGCAATTTCTTTTGCATTCTTTTTTAACATTTTTAAAGTAACCCCATTTTGTAGCAATGATACTTTTATTGAAGCATAGGAGTCTATTTTTACTCCTGTTTTCATTGATGCAATTTTTTTGCAAACTTTTTGATTTTCATTTTGGTGTTTTGAACTCAAATTGAAGTTTTTGTGCCCATTCCCTTTTGTATTGGCAAAACATGATGATAGTAATGAAAGAACGATTGCATGGCGTCAAGGGTCACCTTAGAATAAACGGTAGCCAAGGAGTCGTCACACCACAAGGTACTCTTGACTAGGCCTTAGTCTATGGGTCAGAAGATACTAGTATGACACATCCTAGGGTGTCTTGAAGGTATTCTAGCAAACAAAGTCTCAAGGAGAAAAATTATCTACAAGGGTCTATACACACTTGCCAAGCTTCCCAACTAGACATTTTCACAAATTTTTTCCTAAAATGCAACTACATGCCATGATGCAACTATTATATAAACAACCTAATGCAAATGCTACTATCACTAGTATGCCAAATAAATTAAATGCAACTCCTAGAATCACATTTGTTTGTACCACATCAAACAAAAAGAAGCCACATAGTCATTAACATAGAGATGAAAAAGGAGATTTGGAAAGATCATACCATGCGGCCTTCATATTCTTCTTACCTCGGATGTGGCGTAGTCGGTTCAATGTAATAGGAGTGAAAAAAAATAACAAATATATACAATATATACATTTCTACACTACAATGGGAAGAACATGTTTTTCGATTTTTCGAAATTTTTATCATTTTCGAAATTTTTTGAGTTAGGAAAGTGTTAGAATTCTCCATCCCCACACTTACTTAGAATGGACATTGTCCCCAATGGACAAAATAATAGGGAATTGTGCAAATGCAATGAAAAGAATGATGCATGATTCTACACTAGATGCAAACTATATGTGAAGTATGTACATGTGGTAAAAATATACAAGTGACGCAAACTAAACAACACTACATGATGCATGCTTTCTATTGTTTGGAGAGCTAATTTGAATTAACTCGTGTTGCTTATGAATGAACTTCCCCAAACCAAACCAAACACTATTTCTAGTGCAAAAGAGGGAAAGTTTATTCACAAGCATGCAAATGCAATGCATGAATAGTAATGTAACACTCCCATACTCCAAGTGCCTTACCAGGAACACGCAAGGCATGAGAGTGCTACCATCTCGGTTACCCGAGGCAATGATAATCAAATGGACAATAATGAAACTTACTTTAATAATAATAAAGTTTAAAGTGATACAACCAACTCCGAAACTGTTAAAAGAAATACAAAGGTTCTCAAAACTGTCAAACTACTAAACAACTAAAAAGCGTTCGACACAGCGGAAGACTTCTAAAACAGCAATGTGGTGACTCATCCCAGCTAACCCATGCGCATCGTCTCATACCTGCTCACCATCCCCGAATGGATCAGCACAGTTTTTAAAACAATTAAACGGGGTCAGTACTGATTACATAAAACACAGCTGTAACAAAACGATATTACAATCAAACAATCCCCAAACTCCGTCACATCACCAGACACACCTGACTACACACTAAAGTGTGTAGTCCTGCCAGAATACCCATCGTAACAAGTATTCCACACCGCCAGCGGGGGACCGCAGCCGTTCCCATCTAAGCCCCGCTCATCTCATCCGAGCGATAAACCCATGTTCCTTAATGTGCACATCCCTTCTGTGGCGGGTTCCACAGAAGGCGAATCAAGGGCATGAAGCCACTCCCGCAAGTGACTTCACTCAGCCAGGGACGCACCCCGAAGATCACAGACAGTTATATGATAGTCACCTTACACAATCAACAATTACCAAAACCAATTCCAATACAATAAACAATCAACAACAACAACAATCACCAACAATACTATGTAACCAATACTGAGTAGGGAAACCCTACCTGAAATAGCAATCACCACAGACGATCTAGGAGCTAATCAGAATTTCTCCTCAACGAATCCTCCTCCTATAACATGTATACATACAATTAATACCAATGCCATGCAAATCACCCAAAACCCCCAACATTACCCAATTAGGGCTTTAATGAAACTCAACGAAACACTACATAAATTATACAAGGAACTTACCCCCGACACGATGATCACAACGGTGTAAAGAACAAGATGATCCGACGAACTTAGCTTTGAGATTTGCCAATAACGCGAGATTTGCAATGAACGTAACTTCAAATTGTCTCTTGAAAAGTTTAGAATGTTAAAAAGGTGTTTAAGAAATAATGACGAATCCTTTTATATTAATCTCACGTTATTAACAAAACCCGTCAAAAGAAACCCGTAAAACACACTTACTCGATCGAGTAAGTGACTTACTCGATCGAGTCCCCAACTTACTCTATCGAGTACCCTACAGGCAGCCTACTGTTTTGCGTCAAAAACTACTTACTCGACAGAGTAAGCCCTACTCGATAGAGTACCCATAGACATAGAAAACCGTAGTATTACAGTCTTTCCTCCTTAAAAAGAACTTCGTCCCCGAAGTTCAACCCATAAAAAAAAATACAAAACATACTAACTTCCCTCCGACACAACAACATAACCAAAACTCCAAAACAAAACCAAAAACACACCACTCATAACAACATTCCACCCGACTTAAGACAACTACTAACTATACTAAACCAACATAAAACATGCAAAAACTCTATGTGACCATCTCCTACCCCCCTAAAAGAAACATGGTTACGTCCCCGTAACCACACATACCTGATCAAAAAGAGACGGATATTGCTCCCTCATAGCCTCCTCTGCCTCCCAAGTAGCCTCCTCAACCTCATGGTTAGACCAAAGAACCTTAAGCAACACCGTTTCCCCATGTCTATTTTTCCTAACCTTGCGATCAAGAATCTGTTTCGGTACCTCAAGATAAGACAAAGACTCATCCAGCTCGATGTTCTCAACATCTAACACATGTGAAGGATCACTCACATACTTCCGCAGCTGAGACACATGTAACACATTTTGCACTCTATCCAAAGCAGCTGGTAAAGCTAACCGGTAAGCAACCTCACCCACACGATCCAAAATCTCATAAGGTCCGATAAACTTCTGGCTCAACTTCCCTTTCTTCCCAAATCTCATGATCCCATGCATAGGAGACACTTTTTAAAAGAACCTTGTCCCCAACCTGAAACTCTATGTCACGACGATGTAAATCTGCATAACTCTTTTGTCGATCCTGGATCGCTTTCATCTTCTGTCTGATCAGCTTAACCTGTTCAACCATCTCCTGTACCATCTCTGGCCCTAAAACCACTACCTCAAATCTATCATCCCACCAAATTGGACTCCTACATCTTCTCCCATATAAAGCCTCAAACGGTGCCATGTCTATCCTCGTGTGATAGCTGTTGTTATAAGAAAACTCAATTGGTCCAACCGCTGCTCCCAGCTACCACCAAAATCCATAACACAAGCTCGTAACATGTCCTATAAAGTCTTGATAGTCCTCTCTGTCTGGCCATCTATCGCAGGATGAAACGCAATACTCATCTTTAAGGTAGTTCCCATCAACTCCTGCAACTCTTTCCAAAACCGTGATATGAACCTCGCATCTCTATCAGACACTATATCCTTAGGAACGCCATGTAAACGAACTACATGCTTCCTATAAGTCAAAGCTAACTGTATCTTGGTCCAATTATCTTTCATCAGCACAAAGTGAGCTGACTTGGTCAACCGATCAACTATAACCCATATCATGTTATTACCCTGTTGACTTCTCGGCAAACCCACTATAAAATTCATAGAAATGGACTCCCACTTCCACTCAGGTACCTCAAGAGACTGAATCTTACCTTGTGGTCGTCGCTGCTCCCCTTTAACTCTTTGAAATGTCAAACAATGAGCCACAAACTCAGCTGTTTCCTTCTTCATCCCAGGCCACCAGAAAGTCTTCTTCAAATCTTTATATAACTTATCACTGCCTGGATGTACCGAATATTGTGTGCAATGAGCCTCTGTCATTGTTCATCTTTTTCAACTCCTCATCACTAGGAACACACCATCTCCCATCAAATCTCACACTGCCATCTGTATGAATAGAGAATCTAGTCCCTTTCTCTACTCCAGCTCTCCACTCCTCAATCTTAGGATCCAACGCCTGTTTTCTGCGAATATCATCATAAAGGTTTGGCTCCACTGTCAAATCTCCTATAGCATCCCCTTTCTGTATCATATGTATCCCCATCTTCCCCACCTTATCTCTCAACCTCATCAAGGACATAGCTGTGCAAAGAGTGCACACTCTTCCTGCTCAAGGCATCTGCAACCACATTAGCTTTCCCTTCATGGTATATAATATTCATGTCATAATCCCCAATCAGCTCCATCCACCTCCTCTGTCTCATGTTCAACTCCTTTTGAGTGAAGATGTACTTGAGACTCTTGTGATCTGAAAACACCTTAAAGGCCGCCCCATAAAGATAGTGCCTCCAAATCTTGAGAGCAAACACAACCGCACCCAACTCTAGACCATGTGTCGGATAGTTCTCCTCATAAGGCTTCAATTGCCTAGAAGCATAGGCAATCACTTTCCCGTTCTGCATCAACACACAACCCGGCCCATTCTTTGAAGCATTTGTGTACACTTCAAAGTTCTCACTCCCTTCAGGTAATGCTAAGATTGGAGCTGTGGTCAAACGCTCCTTTAATGTTTGGAACGCCGTCTCACAACTTTCATCCCAATGAAACATGTTCTCTTTCCTCATCAAAGCTGTCATCGGTCTAGCTATCTTGGAAAAGTCTTTCATGAACCGTCGATAGTACCCTGCCAAACCCAAAAAACTCCTGATCTCAGCCACATTTTTCGGTGCTTCCCACCGAGTAATTGCCTCTATCATTGCATGATCCACAACAACACCCTTCTTTGAAATCACATGCCCTAGAAAAGCAACCTCCTCTAACCAGAACTCACACTTAGACAACTTTGCATACATCTGATTGTCTCGCAAAGTCTGCAACACTATCCTCAGATGCTCCTCATGCTCCTCCTTAGTCTTAGAAAAGACTAAGATATCATCGATAAAGACCACAACAAACCGATTCAAGAACTGACTGAAGACCCGGTTCATCAAATCCATAAACACTGCTGGTGCATTAGATAACCCAAACGGCATCACAACATACTCATAATGACCATACCTCGATGTAAAAGTTGTCTTCGGTATGTCCTCCTCCCGAATCTTCACCTGATGGTAACCCGACCTCAAATCGATCTTAGATAAAACCGATGCACCGTTCAACTGATCAAACAAATCATCTAACCTTGGCAAAGGATACTTGTTCTTCACTGTAACTCTGTTCAGCTCTCTATAATCGATGCATAACCTCAAACTCATATCTTTCTTTTTCACAAACAACACCGGTGCTCCCCACGGTGATACACTAGGTCTAATGTATCCCTTGTCAATCAGATCATCCAGCTGTTTCTTCAGCTCCTCCAACTCCTTAGGACCCATTCGGCATGGTGCCTTAGAGATTGGCCCCGTCCCCGGTTTCAACTCAACACTGAAATCTATCTCCCTCTTCGGTGGAAAACCCGGTATCTCATCTGGAAAGACATCTGGAAACTCTCCCACCACTGTATCCGCTCAATCGTTGGGACTCTCCATACTATGGTCTCTCACATGACATAAGATCAACGGACACCCCTTCCTCAGATAAGACTTCAAGGTCACTGCTGCAATCAACTTAACTTTGGGGTTGACAACAAACTCTCTTTTGATGACAATATATCTTAGCCTTGTACTTACCCAGCCAGTCCATACCAACTATCATCTCAAAAATATCTAAAGGGAACTCTAACAAGTCCACTGGTAGGTCAACCTGCCCAACTATCATAGACACACCTCTATACAATCGCCCAAAAGATACAGACTCACCTGACGGTATAAAAACTTCCTCTTTTACAGACTCATACTCACTCAAACCCAAAAGCTTAGCATGACTCGATGATACAAACAACTATGACGCCCCTGAATCAAACAAAACAAAGGTAAAGACTCCATTAACAAAAAAAGTACCCGTGATAACGTGAGCATCATCCTCTGCTGCTTTCTTCTCCATTATGAATAGCTTACCACTGGTTTTCTGCCCACCTCCCTGGACAGTACTAGCTGAGGTAGACAGCTTAGCAGCCGACCCTTGGTTATTGTTGTTCATCACCGTTCTCTGATATGAATTACCACCATTGCGGTTAGCCCCCACCATTGTTGTTACTCTGACCACCCCGATTATTCCACGACCCAGCCGGCCTGTTACTAGCATAACTCTGAGATGGACCCTGAGAAAAACTCCCCTGTGTCGGTCTTTGGAAACCCCCACTCACAGCGCTGGTACACTCATGCCTCTTGTGGCCCATACCGCCACAGTTAAAGCAAGATAAGCCCAATTGCCACTACTACCACCACGGCCATGCCCGTAAGAAGCTCCACCGCTAAACCCCGACCCTAAAGAGTAAGCTTTCACCTGGTTATGGCCGCCCCTCTTATAACTAGACTGACCACCACCCTCACTCTCAGCCTTCCTCTTCTCAGAAGCTCTCTCTCTATTCTCCTTAGTCATCTAAACTAAACTCTCAGCTCTCCCGGCACACTCATACACCTCCTTAACATCTGTAAGGACCCCTACCGGCAACTTCTCCATGATCTTGGGTGTCAACCCCTTCTCAAAGCTCAATGCCAAGTTCTCTTGGCTCAGCCCCATGTCCTCTGCGTACCTAGATTTCTCGTTAAACTTATGGTAGTACTCAGCAAATGTCATGTCAGAAGTCATCTTAAAGTCATCAAACTCCTCTCTCAGCTTACTACGCACATGCTCCGGCATAAACTCTCGCCTCATAGCTCTTTTAGACTTATCCCATGGTATAGCAGGTAACCCCTGTTTCACATATAAGTCCATAGCACTCACCTTAACCTTATCCCACCACTCACCGGTTGCTTCCCTCAATTAGAACGCAGCTTGTTCCACTCGAAGTTCCTCTGGGCAATGAACCAAATTGAGTATGTTTTCCATCTCTCTATGCCAATTATCCAGCAGAATTGGCGCACCCGTTCCCATGTACTCTTTAGGATTAAACCTCGCTATATGTATACTCGTCTTGGCATAATCTGCCCCCGCCTCTTTATCTTTCCCGAATTTCTTCAAAGCCTCAGTAAGAGCATCTTAGTGCTCCAACATCTTAATGATCTCGTCCACACTCATGTTTTCGGCCCTAGCATACAACGCGTTTCTTTTCGGCGGCATCTTGGAACTATATAAGAAAAGGTAAACATGAACACACATCCCATATCTCAAAACACGAAAATGACCTGTACATCACCTACTCGATCGAGTGCCACAGCCCACTCGATCGAGTTGAGGCCACTCGATCGAGTTGAGGCCACTCGATCGAGTTGCCCACTTACTCGATCGAGTGCCTCGACTCCAGAACCTGACCAGAAAGCACCCAAAAATGTACTCGATCGAGCCTCCTCCTTATTCGATCGAGTTGACCCCACTCGATCGAGTGTCCAAACCTGCTCGATCGAGTGCCCAAAAACAGACTACTGCCCAGATTCGAAAAACAACCCACTCGATCGAGTTGCGCCCACTCGATCGAGTCTCTCACCTACTCGATCGATTTACCCCCACTCGATCGAGTCATGCTGACTCGTATACTGCCCTCATGCTTATCTCAACACTTTCCAACTAAATTTACTTTTATACAAAACGACAAACAAACACACACACACACACACACACACACACACACACACACACACACATATATATATATATATATATATATATATATGTATATATATATATATACACGATATTTCTTTATATACACAAACAACAATGACTTCCCTTCCATGTTTCTAATAAGCCATGTTATAAATCAACTATCATGCAATTCATGTATTCAATCAACGACATATATAATCATATCATCACCATCTTTCACCACACATCTCCTATCCTCCACATGCATGCATCCACCAATTCATACAACACATTACTATATAGATACATTACACACAAGGTAAACACACAACGATCTCGACTCACATCCCATGGTGACCGGTTCAAAGTTGTAGGGAGAGTTCGCGACTTTAGGACGTCTTCCAAGTCTTTGCATTAGCTCATAAAAACTCCTACCCGAGTTCATTTTAGTTTGACTCCCTATGTTCATTAGGTTCATTGTTTACAAGTTTCAAGATCGTCGCTCTGATAGTAAGGCATAAGAGTATGGGGGTGTTACAAGTAAGTTGTCATTTTGGATTTTACATGGTGGGAGCAAAAGATAATAACTTCAATGGGGCCAAGGTGGGAGTCCCTTGGTGGTGCTAGGACTCCAACTCAAAGTGTTGCAAGTTAAAATATTATACAAGTCAATGAAACATGAGACAAAAACAAAACAAAAAGAGGGGTAGGAGACTCACAATGGAATAGGTTGGTACTAGCATAAGTGATCAACTCCGCATTGTAGTGCCCTCTTTCATGCTTTGTCTACCATCAATTGTCGCTCATCGCGACATCTTCATCATCATCATCATCTACCTCCATTGAATCAAAGGTTTAACCGTCATTTTCTTCTTCACTTGAACTTTGCTCTTCTTCCTCATTTTCCTGGCAAGACCCAGTACCTTCCCTGCTCTCATCTTCAACTTCCTCCTATCCTCTTGTACCCCTTTTGTCATCTTGAGAAGCATTAGGAAACAACACTTTCCTATCCACCCAATCTGACAAAGAACTCGAAGTATCAAGGAGTCCTTGCCTAGCAAGATGGTAGAGGGGTGGATATTGGGCGTAATATGCATTTACTCGATCATTGTAAGCTTCTCTATGCATATGTTGCATTAGTTAGGTCAAGTAGTCATTGCCCACCGTAACATCACTCGGTTTGAATTCTTGGTAGACAAATGGATAAGGTGGTGTAATAATGGTGAGGGGTAATATCCGTATAAGACCCTCTAAAATTAGGACTATAACGTAAATTTAGCATGTGAAATATTGTCATAAAACGTAAATTACAGGAGAAACGATAAAGGTAAAGAATTAACCTCAGGTCCTTTGATGCACGGCGTAAAGAACAGAAATCAAACGAGATTCCCTCCTAATTGTTGCACCCAAGATTTGTCCGAGATATGCCCTTGTGCTAGAAGGTGTTCTCCGATTGCCTTGCAATATTGGGAGAACTTGATGTGAGGTTTTCGAGATGTGAGATCTCGGTTTCAGAGAGAAAATTAATCTCCAAAACCCTAATTGTTTTTTTTCACTAATGATGATTAGGTTAAACAAGAGGAGGAGCTCTCCTTTTGTTCTCCTAATCTCGGTTTGGCCGAGTGGATCAAGGAGGGAATGGGCTTCCGTTTTCTCCTTATGTTTAACTCGTGGCCCGATCCGAAATCCACTAAATGTATATGACACGGTTTATTATAAATCGTCATCGGTTATCGGATATTAAAATGTCAACTAATAACACGGATTAGTTGAGTTATTAATGCATGTCCGACAAAGACAATATTGTATAATTATATTCAATATACATTTAATTAAATATAAAACGCTTATATTCAATTTACGAATTCACTGTTTAATTCGCCTTAGCCCATAATATTTAATCCGTATTAAATATAATATCTCAACATCACATTTTGACTAATTACTAGTCAAATAACTCGGACTAACTGGTTAGTCAAAATTGGCATCTACATGACAGTATTTTCATACTGTCATGTCTCTCAAACGTATCCTATAGGTGTGACTTTTAGGGACCAGTTGATCACCGCCATCTGTATGACAATAACGTCAAACTTATCTAGCAAGCCAACCGTTATTGATAAACGTGGATCAACTGATAATAATACCAAAAGTATGCCCTTTGATCCTTTTAGAGGTTTATAAGTCCTTGCACTAACTTTTAAGGACACCAACCCCAACAAGCTCCCACTTGTCCGTACAAGTGTATGTGCAATGACGTTATCCGCACTAACTGGAGGACACAGCCCCAACAAACTCCCACTTGTCCGTACAAGTGTATGTGCGATAACCGATTCTCATATTCATTTAAAATTTCTCCCACTCAATGTAAAACAATTTGCAGATCCGGATCCACAAAGGTCGTATTTTACAATCGATCTGTATCTAGAGTGGTTTCCCCGACTAGAGAGTAACTTAACTGATAAAACGAATCCGTATTCGAGCATGGCCATGCATTTCAGTTACAGCTCCTCGAGTGGCCCTGAGAAATATCGAGTACCTGATAAAGGCTGAACATTTCCCCCAACTCGACTCCTTCCGATCTAAGCACAGCATGAAATGACCCAGAAAAAATCTACTTGGCCCCCTGTTACGGATGACCGTGAGAAAGAAACCAAAGTCACCCAAAATCTGCCTTAGTCTCAAGAGACAGTCGATAGTCAAAAGAATCGACTCTTAGGATCACCATGGAAGTCCTATCCACGACCAAGACACCGAATGTTATAAAACATTTAGGACTCCACGTCGATGTCACAATTGTGTCCTACGAAATATCCGTATAAATCGCCTCTGTGATTGGTCGACCAACTGGTTGACTTATGGCTCGTTGAACCCACCATCAACCAACGTCACAAAATAATTGCCGAGTTATCACTCATGTGGGCAATTAAGGACTGAAAAATATAATGTTCGTTCAGTTCACTTTGTGGTGTTCAAAAATTGTCGTACAATTCCACATGAAAAAACAAAATATGTATAAAATATCAAAACGATGATGTCGTATAGAGTACAAAAGGGAATGAATCTAATCCATAAAAGAGTACTACAACTTAGGAACACGTTTAATTCCCATGGAATTAACATGCCCTTCATGCTTATCTTGTCGTAATGCTTTAGTGAGAGGATCTGCTATGTTATCATCGGTAGCAATCTTGTCTATCACTACTTCCTTTTGCTCCACGTAATCTCGGATTAGATGAGTTTTCCGTTGTACATGTCTAGACTTGTTGCTAGACTTTGGCTCCTTAGCTTGGAAGATGGCACCACTATTGTCGCAATAGATGGTGATCGGGTCATTCGAACTAGGCACTACAGAGAGCCCATGTAAGAATTGACGCATCCATATCGCTTCCTTTGTAGCTTCAGACGCGGCATAGTACTCGGACTCAGTCGTAGAATCTGCTTGTATGCTTGTTTCGAACTCTTCCAAATGATCGATCAGCGCGCCATTAAGAGTAAAAACGAATCTAGACGAGATTTCGAGTCATCACGATCCGTTTGGAAGCTAGCATCTCACAGAATCGGTTGCGCGTAGCTTTTGTTCGCCTCCAAAAGTCAATGCCCAATCTTTAGTCCTCCGTAGGTACTTAAGAATGTTCTTGACAGCCAACCAATGTGATTCACCTGGATGCTGTTGGAATCGACTTGTCATACTCAATGCATATGCCACGTCCGGACGTGTGCATATCATGGCATACATGATTGATCCTATAGCCGAAGCATAAGGAATCCGTGTCATGCGCTCTTTCTCTTCCGGTGTCTCTGGTGCCTGAGATTTG